>NW_020257572.1:0-68289 GCF_003255815.1 Theropithecus gelada
CCAATCCAGAACCCTGAAATAGCATATGCGAGGGCCGAATCTCACTCGGGAGGTTTAGTCTCAGGATTATATCTTCACCACCCTGATTATGTCAAATTTCTTCTACCATTGCACTTACATATTTTTTAAAAAATTATTGGGCCAAAAAAAAAAAAAACCCCAAAAAACACCTTGATATTAAAGTGACTAATGTATTTTCTTAATCAAAAATGAGGAAGCTGGGTCTGACATAGGTTTTGTTCTTTCCACTTATTTTGTTAGCTTAATGATATACCTTAACAAGACGTAAAAATGAAATCATTTTCCCTGGTACTTTAGCACTTTGTCCTCATTAAAAAAGAATAGCAGTGTACGAGATTCGATTTCCAACTTGTTGGACCTCTGAAGATTACATCTGGCTTCCGAAACAGGCTAATCAGTGTGGCACCTATTAGAGAATCCTAACAACAACCAGAAAGACAGAACTCCAATACTGAGAGGTGTGAATGCCGACTATCTGCTTGTATTGACATCATGTGCCCATCTGGCTATATGGAGAGACTGGGAGAAAACAAGGGTTATAAGCTGTTGATACATGTTGAATAGAGATCCTCGAGCTTACGGGCACTACTGAGTGCCTACAGAATTTAGAGACCTCTGAGTTAAATCACTGAGTGGGGAGAGAGGGCTGTAGAAAGAATAGAAAGACAAGGCTCTTCAGGAAGAAGTAGGCCATCTTGTTGAGTTGCTGCAGGTAGAATAAAGAGAAGAAACCCCAAACAGTTCAAAATGGAAGTTCAAGAGGGACTTCACTGTGAAGCTGAAAAGCTATACAGTGCAGAAATATCGCTGCAGGAACACAGGTCACCACTGAACGAAACTGCCATGCGGAATTTGTTTTGAAGTCCTCCATTGCCCCTTTCTCTTCTTCCATTGTCTTGTTCCAGTTACAGAACAAAAATTATCCTCAGAAACTTGCTAAATTGTTCACCATGATTATTACAATAGCCACCATTTGTTAGGCCCTTGCTATGTGCCAGGTCTGAGCAAGGTGTTTATGTGAATTACCCTACTTATGTGAATTCTCAGAACAACGAAGTAAGGTAGGTCCTACTATTTCCTCTATTTCACCCACGGAAAAATTGAAGTACGGACGGTTGGAGTAATTTACCGAAGGTCACAAAGCCAATGAGTGGAGCCGCTAGAAATTTAATGTCACTCCAGCAGAAGAATTTGTGTTTTCGAAGACCAAGCACAGAAGGCAACATTCTACCCAAAATAACTCTCTAAAAGTGGAGTTTTAGGTGCTTTATCCTCCTGAGATAGGACAAGAATGACTTTTTTTTTTCTTTTCTTTTTTTTTTTTTTTTTTTTTGAGACGGAGTCTCACTCTGTCGCCAGGCTAGAGTGCAGAGTGGCGCGGTCTCGGCTCACTGCAATCTCCTCCTCCCGGGTTCAAGCGATTCCCCTGCCTCAGCCTCCCGAGTGGCTGGGACTACAGGCGTGCGGCACCTCGCCCAGTTAATTTTTGTGTTTTTAGTAGAGACGGAGTTTCACCATGTTGGCCAGGAATGATTTTTTTTTTTTTTTGTAACAGTGATAAAAAGTGGTTTACTTCTGGTCACTGCAAACCACGAAGCCTTTAAGGACCTCTAGTTTACACTTATTATGAGGAGGTATCATCGATAGTATTCTGGGACACAGATGAAGAGAATTTTCTAAAGATATTTTGTAAAATATGTTTTAAAACTAGAAATGCAAAACCTTTCTGTGCCGTGTGATTCAGAGAATCCAAAACAATAAAGTCAAAGCTATAACTGTAGTCTCTCAGGAGAGGTTACTGAATCTGTTTTAAATTGCATTTGCTTAGGATTGTCCTGATTCTACTGAACTTTTGCATGTAACATACATAGCTTGTGTACCAGCAAGCACTGACTAAGAAAAAGATGGCTCTGTGAAGCGTGAACTCTTAGGGTAGAAAACAGCACCATGACCACCGAATAAAGAGGATTAAATAGTAAAACACATTTCGAGCCAGCACAAAAGAACAATGCGTGGCACGCTTCCGCCACCTTGTGGAATGACATATATTCGCATGTCTTTTAGGAACCCAAAGCATATTTTTCCATAAACTTTGTTTAAAAGAATTAAATAAATAGCAATATTATTTTCAAACATGTTGCCCATTATTCTGTGTCTTTAATGATTATAGTGTAATTAAGGCACATTTCTGGTGCCCAAAAGGAACGTTTTATGTTTATTTTGGTGATCTAAATAAATACTTTATTTTAGTGATCTAAATAATACCTGTTATTTTTTTTAAAAGTAGTAATGAAATAATCTTCCTTCCCACCTTTTCCCTAATTTGCACCTGTGAAGGGGATATTAAATCAAATCTAATTTAAGATAGTACAAACATAAATTGTTTCATGTATAATCTTTTAGATTTGGTGAATAATGCATATCATGATCAATATCCAGGGTTCTAGGTTTTTGTTTTAATATGCATTTGTAAAATCAACGAATATAGGCAGGGCATGGTGGCTGACATCTGTAATCCCAGCACTTTGTGGGGCCAAGGTTGGCGGATCACAAGGTCAAGAGATCGAGACCATCCTGGCCAACATGATGAAACCCCATCTCTACTAAAAATACAAAATTAGCTGGGCGTGGTGGGACATGCCTGTAGTTCCAGCACCTTGGGAGACTGAGGCAGGAGAATCGCTTGAACCCAGGAGGCGGAGGTGGCAGTGAGCCGAGATCATGCCACTGCACTCCAGCCTGGTGACAGAGTGAGACTTTGCCTCAAAAAAAAAAAAAAAAAAAAATTAATGAATATAGGTATTAGGGTGCTATATGATACTCATAATAGGGGCATGTAAAAAGAAGAAAAAGTGTCAACTGATTGGTGGAACTTTCAAATTTAGACAGCACAAGTCACAGCTTTTTGTTAATTTTGCTTCATTTTGGTAGACTGAAAATTTATATGCTTTAGGTAAAGAAGTCCATATACAGGCAATTTCACTATACCACCTGTTTTGAATTTGAAGATTTTTCATTTAGATTAAAAAGATAAAATTGGGTCACACTATATCCCAGTTAAATGATGAAAAGAACTATTTCTTCCTTTCCTTTATATATGTAATCTCTAATACTCCTATGAACAATGAATATTCCTGACACTGAAAGCTATTATATTTCAATCAGATATCTTTTGATAGACATTTAAAATGTAGAGATGAAAATACAGTGATAAAATATCATATGTTCATAACTAAAGTGCCCCTGTTTAAATTACAATGGAGAGTTTCTGTTCTCTACACAGATTGTGGTAAAAAATTTATAAGATGAAATTATCTTACGTGATTTGTTTAATCAAAAACAATCTGCTCTGGATTTTTAAAAAAGGATTGTCATCATCGTGGCCAGCCTTTCATCTCGGGCTGGGTTTATCCACAGCATTTCTCTCATTCCACTTTGTCTAGATAACCTTCCCTCAGGAAAAAAAACAATACCTATTTTAGTATAGTTTGAATAAAAATAAGGAGGCTGTAAAAATAATACATTTGAAGGTAAACATGGCAGGAATGTGGGGACTATCTACCGTTTTGGATTTTGAATCACTGAAACCATCAGAAAAAGGATGGTATTAAAGAATAAGCAGTCTGGAAATGAACAGGCCTGAGTTTGAATCCTAACTTGAACACTTACTAGCTCAGTGATATTTGGCAAAATGTTCAACCTCTTAGAGCCTTGGTTTTCTCATACTAAATAACAGTACAGACACTACAGGATTGCTGAGAAAGAAGAATGCAATAGCAACACTAAAGCAATGATTCATATAAATGGAAGGAGAAGACGGAGCAAGAAACATATCTTTCCCTTTAATAGAATAAAATACATTGACAGACTACAATGTATGGGCTACAAGCTTAAACTCAATGAAGTCGTTGGATTAAAATAGAAATGCAAGTTAGCTTGTACTCAGACTTAATGGAGTTAGACAGTAGATTCAAAGACATTCAATAAATTCAACAAATGGTTTATCTCATTTACGTCTCTTTCATTTTACAATACAGTGATGGAATTTTTTCTTTGTGGAAGTCCTAGATGCTTTTGCTGAAAGTCAATGCTTAAGCTAGAAACTTAGGAATCTACTTCCATTTCATACTCATCTTCATGCCCCAGAAGAATCCACTAGCAAATGTGGTCAATTATCTCTCCAAAATCTTTCTTGCATTCTTTGAATTCTCTCATCTCCGTTGGTGTGCCCTTGTCTGGCTTGCCTTCACCTTCAGCTTGGAACATTTACACGGTCTCCTAACTGGCCCTCTATCCTTTTATTCTTGCTATCTCCAATCTGTGCTTTTATAGAACAGCCAGGGTTTATGTAATTCCCCAACTTAAAATTCTCCTTTGGCTTCTCTTTGCATGTACAAAAAAGTCCATATTTCGTATTCTGACTTACAAGACACTACATAATCTGTCCCGTGCTTACTTCTAGGACCCTTTCCCCAGGCCACCAGCCCCCAACTCATTATGCCTTTTCACATAAGCTCTCTTCCATAGTCCTGGCCCCTGTTGATCCCTTCTTACCTGCCTCAGGGTGTTTGTCTTGCACACGCTTCTGCTTCTACCTTCTAATTCCTTTTGTACGGTTACATGTCTAGCTCTTTTTCATGCTTTATATCACTTCCTCAGCAAGTCCCGATTCCCTTTCCCCAACCTGAAATAGACTTTCCTTCCTTACTTCCTCTTTGTATATCTTAGAAAAAATATCAACTGTGGACCAGAAACTATTCCAGACACAGGATAAATTAATTAACATAAAGACAAATATCCCAAGTAGCTTATATTCTACTAGAGAAAATAAAATAAGTAGCTAAACTGTATAATATGATACGAAGTGCTTTGGAGAAAGAGAAAATGAGGAATGGGGATGAGAAGTTGCTGGGTTAAAAGGAACCTTCTAAGTTGTACAGTAAGCAAAGTCCTCCCTGAGACGGTGACATTTGCATGAAGACTTAGGGGAAGCAAGAGTTGAGTCATGGAGATACAGGGGGAAGATCATTCCAGACAGAGGGGAGCAGTAAATGGAAAAGCCATAAGGTGGGAATATGCCTGGCAAATTTGAAAAACAGCAAAAGGTCAGCAAATTTGGAGTAGATTCAACTGTTGGCAAACTTACCATAATATGCAAGTTAACTAATCCTTTTGTTTGTTTCTCCTGTCTCTGTGATCTCCACCAGAGAGGAGTACTTTCTCTTTGATTCTTTGATGTATTCTATATACAAGGCACTAACACATAGTAGATAGTCAATAAAATTGATAAATGAACGTTCCTTTCACCTAGTGATGTCGAGAGCAAATGACTCCACTAGGACATCGTGTGGCAGCTCCTGGTTTTGTGCATTCCTATGGAGAGAAGTTAATGTTAGAGGAGGAGATGCTGGCTGACTGTGCGGCAGCTCCCCACACATGGGCAGGTCCTTCCAGAAACACTTGCAGGAAAAGAGCTTGGCTGGAGGCCATCAAATAATAAAGGAAATTGCATGATCCCAAGAGATAGTTTTTCAAGTAATTGCAGGTATAGTGATGAATTACTGCTCCCCACCTCAAAGCTATTGCTGTTTATAGGATGAGCATGGGCACTTAGAATCAGAGCACTTTACCAAAAACATGGAGTAAAGAATAGCTGGAACTTCCTTGTCCTTACGTCTTTCCTTTGCTAGATCCCAGTCTCTGAAAACATCTCTATCACGTTAAATTAAAACATGAATGCATGGACAATGTGTTTCTTTGCCTTAGTTATATTCTTTTGTCTGTGGATACATACTGGTCATTATAATATAATCTGCCACTAGGCTGATCTTTGTACTATATTGTTTTCTACCTTATCATGAAAATCTCAGAAAAACAATGCCTTATAGGAAGCAATATTCTCTGGCCATTTAAAAATGGGTTTTGCATTAATATAAGGCCAAGATGATTATCATGTGGGGGAAAAAATATCTAACAGTCTATCTGAGCGTGCTCCTAAGGGTGATCCAGAGCTTATTGGATGAGTTCTTTTATCCAAAAAGCAAATTAATTCCAGTGTTTGATGATAAGTTGTCATGATTGGAATAATAGCTATATGGATCCATGTTTCTCCTGCCATCTAGGTTTTGAGTAGATATGGAGACTCCCTCTTAATTTTGCATTCAGGATTAGAAACTCAAATATTAACACTCTTCTCAATCTTGACATTTCTCACTAATTTTGTGAGTGTTCTTCTGCAATTTGCCTTGGTTTCTGTTCCTTTCCTCAGCTTTTCGGGCTACAGGCCCTGTTATTCTTTTCCTCTTCACAGAAGATTTAACTAATTGGAGCTCATTCATTCTCACAGCTTTAGAGATCATCTATACCTCAAGGAGTCCTAAAATCTGAATCTACTAGCCCTCCTTTCTCTCTGGAGCCTCAGGCCTGTATTTCCAGTTAGTTGCATGTACATTTTCACTGATTTCTAATCATCAGGTGCTTCAGTCCCAACCTGTAAAGCCAAACTTACTTTTTCCCTTTGATCTCTTTCTTGCAATCTTCATTCTCATTTAAACATATTATTACTGGCTGGGCACGGTAGCTCACGCCTATAATCCCAGCACTTTGGGAGGCCGAGGTGGGCGGATCACAAGGTCAGGAGATCAAGACCATCCTGGCTAACATGGTGAAACCTCCGTCTCTACTAAAAATACAAAAAAAAAAAAAAAAAAAAAAAAAAAGGCCGGATGTGGTGGTATGCGCCTGTAGTCCCAGCTACTAGGGAGGCTGAGGTAGGAGATTTGCTTGAACCCAAGAGACAGAGGTTGCAGTGAGCCGAGATTGTGCCACTGCACTCCAGCCTGGCCGATAGCGTGACTCTGTCTCAAAAAAAACAAAACAAAACAAAACAAAACAAAACAAAACAAAACAAAACAAAAAAATATATATATATATATAAAACCAAACATAGAAATAATGTTAGAAAATTTAAAATTATAATAAGGTAATTCTTCTCCCTCCCTCCCTCCATACATTCAGCATTAATTTACTCAACAAATATCAAACACTAGCTGTGCATCCGGAATGTGAGTAGGCTTTGGGGACAAAATTGTGAGCAAACCCACCTGCCTCATGATGTTTTCCCTCTATTCCCATCACTAAGCTCTTTTTATTCTTTATGCATTGAAAATATCAATGCATCCCCTCCTCTCCATCTTCATAGTAGTGCATGGTTTAGGTTTCAGCATTTCCTGCTTTAATGGTGAATAACTATCAAGTTGGTTTCAGTGCCTCCATCATTTTGCCCCTCCAATCAATACACATTGCCAACAGTCCTCTCTTTTAAACACAAGCAAATTTGCAACAGTACTTGATCCTCACTTAAGCATCTTTGTTGGATCTCCAAGGTAGACAGAATAACATGTGTACTCAGACAGGTTTGCCCTGACTTACCTTTCTATTTGCATCTCCTTCTTTCCTTCTCTGCACCTTATATTCCAGGCACACAGAGCATTTAGACACATCCTGATTATGTTGTTTTCATGCTACTTCTGTTTAAAAAACCATCTGGGGCTGGGCACGGTGGCTCATGCCTGTAATCCCAGCACTTTGGGAGTCCGAGGTGGGCAGATC
Source organism: Theropithecus gelada (assembly GCF_003255815.1). Lineage (NCBI taxonomy): Eukaryota > Metazoa > Chordata > Mammalia > Primates > Cercopithecidae > Theropithecus > Theropithecus gelada. The sequence goes on from NW_020257572.1 coordinate 7,633, forward strand.
ATGAGGTCAGGAGTTCAAGACCAGCCTGGCCAACATGGTGAAACCCTGGCTCTGCTAAAAATACAAAAATTAGCCGGGTGTGGTGGTGGGTGCCTGTAATCCCAGCTACTTGAGGGGCTGAGGCATGAGAATTGCTTGAACCCAGATGGCAGAGGTTGCAGTGAGCTGAGATTGTGACACTGCACTATACAGCCTGGGCAACAGAGCAAGACTGTCTCAAAAAATAAAATAAAATAAAATAAAAATAAAAAAATAAAGAAATAATGGGGGGAAAAGGGGGGAAAAACAGCTGTGCTTTTCACGTTAAGTGAACTCCTTATGAACATTTAGTAACCAACTCAAGTATCCCTCTTTCTTTGAAGCCTTCCCTGATCTCCCTGCTTCTCTGGTGCTACATAGAAAAGTTTATTGGATTTATGACCTTTCTTTCTTATATTACCCCCACCAATAATACATCATTTATGATTTCCAGGTTTAGCTTCTTACAAATGAAGCAAGAAGTAAGAGCACTTTTGAAATATTTGAAACATAGAATCATTATAGATTTTTATGTTTTTTTCCCCTAGTGTTTTTCCCACTGTCTTTCTCTCTTCTAGCAGGCCATATTTACCGACTCTTTCCAAAGCGATGGGTCTAATTGGTTTTCTCCTAACCATACTATTTTAAAGTATTTTCACAGAGTTTGACAACCATTGCCAAAATAAATTTTAGAACACATTTGTTACTCCTCCAAAATTCCTATACTCATTATCAGTCACTCCTTATTTGTCCCTAAACCCTCAGCCTAGGCAACCAGCAATTTACTTTCTCTCTGTATGAATTTGTCTATTCTGGATATTTCATGTAAATGAAATAATAAGTGATGTGGCCCTTTGTGTCTGGATATTTCACTTAGCATAATGTTTTCAAGGCTCATGGATATTGTAACAGGTATTTTATCCTGTAACAGGTATTTTATCCTGTAACAGTATCCTGTAACAGGTACTGTATCCATTTTTATGACTGAGCAATATTTCATTTTACTGATATACCATATTTTGTTTATCCATGTATTAGTTGATAGAGGTTTGTGTTGTTTCTACTTTTGACAATTATGAATAATGTTGCTATAGATGTTTGTGTATAAATTGGTGTGATTAATTTACTTTTCACAGAAATAACTTTCTTTTTTCACTCTTATTTGCATAGTGGTTAAGAGCATAGATTCTAAAGTTAGACTGTGCTCAAATTCTGCAACCTACCATCTATGTGACTTTGGACTAATGTCTGAGTTTCTTTTGACCTCAGTTTTCTCACCACTAAAAGGAGTATGATAATAGTATCTTCCTCATAGGTTAAATGAGTAAATTTATAGAAAGTTTATAGAACAGTGCCAGGAACATAGTAACTGCTCTATCAATATTTGCTATTAATATAATTTTTTCATGTAATATTTATTAAATTATGTAATTCCAATAGCAGGTGGAGTTATTATAACAGTATTAGTAACCAACATAACTGATTCCTGAAAAACTTAACCTGTAGAATACCTAGTCTCTGGTGAGGTCATTCAATGTGCAATTCACATTAGTCACTAATTTACAGAGAAAATTAAAATCATTAAAGTTAACCTCTTTGATTACCTAAAGGAAGGTCAGTTAGGACGGCTTCTACCATATTGAGATTGCTCATAAGGACAAGGTTAAAATTCGATTGCATAGATCAAAGGTTAAAATAGATAAAATTACAGACAGTGTTCTGCATTGCATCTTTTTGATTTGAGACTGCATTTAGAAAAGGAAAGAAACAAGGATTTGGAAAGAAGTTGTATCTATAAGTTTCCGGATTTCATGTTAAATATGACCACTAATACCAACTACATCTATTTCATAAAATTGTCATATTTAACATGGTATTGTTTGTGATGTTCAAAGATGTATTGTGAAATCTGTCTGTAAACTGAAAATTATTATCTGAATTGTTGTTTGACCGTTTGAGGATTTGCTTCACGTGTAAGTTAAATTTGGTCAGGAAAGTGGAAGATATGGTTTGGCTCTGTATCCTCACCCAAATCTCATCTTGAACTGTAATCCCAATTGTAATACCCATGTGTTGGGGGAGGAACCTCATGGGAGGCAATAGATCATGGAAGCGGTTCCCCCATGCTGTTCTCATGATAGTAAGTGAGGTCTCACGAGGTCTGATGGTTTTATACATGGCAACAGGAAGGAGAAACCCAGTGCAAATGGCTCCCATGCTCCTCCATTTGCACTTCACTTCTCGTTCCTGTTGCCATCTGAAGAAGAATGTGTTTGCTTCCCCTTCTGCCATGATTGTAAGTTTCCTGAGGCATCCCTAACCCTGCAGAACTGTGAGTTAATTGAACCTCTTTTCTTTATATATTACCCAGTCTTGGGAAGTTGTTTTATAGCAGCATAAGAATGGACTAATACACCACCCTAGTTATTTACAGTAAAAAGGAAGTTAGATGTAGGGAATCTGGAGGAATGAAACTTTACAAGGTTTGGACAGATAGTTTCAGCTGCCTGCAGTGATCAAAACGGTTACTTCTCAGGAAACTACCCAAAGCCTCAGGCAAAATCCCATGTGAACTCTTGGTCTGGCACACACACCCCTGCAACTGCCACCTGGGAATAGTGGCTTTTCTTTACCTTCTGCCTTCCAAATCTCATACAAGCTTCTCTCACTGAAGGATTTTAGCCCAGTCCTTACTGGCATAATAATCAGGAAATGCAGTTTATAGGCTTTACACCCTTGCCACCTCAGAAGGTGATCTCAGAAAGCCAAGTAATTTCCAGAAGTGTTTGGTAGTTTGATATTGAAAATATTTCCATTGATACTTAGCACTTGATTGAGCATTATACAAACATTTTTATTTTCCTAAAAATAAATGACTAGTTCAGAGTGCTAAAATGATGAGTAGGAAAAAATGAATGACTTCTACAACTGCATGCACATTTGAAAATTTCATTTGAATATTTTCCCTCCAAGATAAATGGCTGCCCCTGGGTCTTAGGGTAGCCCCCACTGATCACCAGTGCCACACCCATGTTTCTCTTTCTTTCTTTCCTTCTCTTCTCTCCTCTCCTCTTTCTTTCTTCCTTTTTCTTTCTCTCTCACTCTTTCTCTTTCTCTCTTTCTCTCTTTTGTGTTCAGGGCCACAGGGCCCCTTCAGGCAAAGGCTGTGAAGAGATGTGTGCTATACGCTTTCTGTACTAGCCCTGTGGAGGGAAGTATGCCCTCCTCCATCCCAACCCAGGAAGTTGAGTGTCTTGCCCCTCTCAGTGCTCTGAGGGTACGGGCTCCTCCCCTACTCAAGTGTCAGTCACAGATCTCTGCTCCATACTCCTGAGCTCTATGCTGCAGCCCTGGGGACACCACAGGACATCCTGTGGCTTAGGGTCAGATTCCAACTGCAACTGGGGATCTGGTGTGTTCCTGGGTTGCTGCAAAAGTTCTCTGATGGAGCAGCAGAACAAGAAGACTTAACTATCCTAAATATATATGCAGCCAACACTGAAGCACCCAGATTCATAAAACAAGTTCTTCTGGCCCATGAAAATACTAGGAAAAACACACATTAACAGTGGGACACTTAAACACCCCACTGACACCATTAGACAGATCATCGAGGCAGAAAACAACAAAAGTACTCTGGACTTAAACTTGACATTTGACAAATTGGATCTAATAGACATCTACAGAACACTCCACCTAATTACAGATTATACATTCTTCTCATCTACACATGAAACATATTCTAAGATCAACCACATGTTCAGTCATAAAGCAAGTCTCAATAAATTCAAAAAATTGAAATCTTAACAAGCACACTCTCAGACCACAGTGCAATAAATGTAGAAATCATTATCAACAAGAGCTCTTAAAACAACACAAATAGATGTAAATTAAATGACTCACTCCTGGATAACTCTGGGAAGAACACTGAAGTTAAGGCACAAATCAAAATATTCTCTGAAATTAGTGAAAATAGTGACACAACTTACCAAAATCTCTGGAATGCATCTAAAGCAGTGTTAAGAGGAAAGTTTGTAGCCCTAAATGCCTTCAAGATATTAGAAAGATCTCAAATTAACAAACTAACTTTGTACCTGAAGGAACTAGAAAACAAAACAAAACAAAACAAAACAAAACAAAACCACACCTACTTCAAATCTAGTGGAAGGGAAAAACATAACTAAAATGAGAGAACTTAATGAAATTAAGATGTGAAAATCCATACAAAAGATCAATGAAACCCAGAATTGGATATTCAAAAAAATAAACAAGATTGATAGACCGCAAACTGGATTAACAAAGAAAAAGATAGAGAATCCAAAAAAGTACACCAAAAATGACAAAGATAACATTACAACCCATTCCACAGAAATACAAAAGGTCCCCAGAGATTACTTTGAACAACTTTATGCATACAAATTAGAACACCTAGAAGAAATGGATAAATTGCTAGAAACATACAATTTCCCAAGATTGAATTAGGAAGAGATTGAAACACTAAATGGACCAATATTTGGGCTGAAAGCTGAATCAGTAATAAAAATTCTACCAACCAAAAAAAGTCCTTGACAAGATGGATTCACAGCTGAATTCTACCAGGTGTATAAAGAGCAACTGATACCAATCCTACTTAAATTATTCTAAAAAAATGAGGAGGAGGGACTCCTCTCTAACTCATTCTATGAAGCCAGCATCTAATACAAAAATCTGGCAGAGACACAATGAAGAAAACAAGCTCAGGCCAATATTCCTGATGAACATAGACACAACACTTCTAAACAAAATACTAGCAAATCAAATCCAACAGCACATCAAAAAGTTAATTCACCACGATCCAGTAGGCTTTATTCCTGGGATGCAAAGTTGGCTTAACATACATAAATCAATAAATTGGTTTACCACATAAACAGAATCAAAAGCAAAAACCATATTATCATCCCAATAGATGCAGAAAAGGCTTTTGATGAAATCCAACATCTGTTCATGATAAAAACCCTCAAGAGACTAGGCATTGAAGGAACACACCTCAAAATAATAAGAGCTGTCCTTGAGAAACCCACAGCCAACATCATACTAAACAGGCAAAAGCTGAAAACATTCCTCTTGAGAACCAAGACAAGACAAAAATGCCCACTCTCCTCACTCATTTCAACATAGTACTGGAAATTCTAGCTAGAACAATGAGGAAAGAGAAAGAAATAAAAGACATCTAAATAGGAAAAGTGAATGTCAAGCTATCTCTCTTCACTGATGATGTATTTTTATACTCTGAAAACCCTAAATACTCCACCAAAAGACTAAAGAGCTGATAAAAAATGTTAGCAAGGTTTCAGAACACAAAATCAATATACAAAAAATCAGTGTTTTTTTTTTTTTTTTTTTTTTTTTTGAGATGGAGTCTCACTCTGTCGCCCAGGCTGGAGTGCAGTGGCTCAATCTCTGCTCACTGCAAGCTCTGCCTCCTGGGTTCACGCCATTCTCCTGTGTCAGCCTCCCAAATAGCTGGGACTACAGGCACCCACTACCACTCCTGGCTAATTTTTTAAATATTTTTAGTAGAGACAGAGTTTCACAATGTTAGCCAGGATGGTCTCGATCTCCTGACCTCGTGATCTGCCCATCTCAGCCTCCCAAATTGCTGGAATTACATTCATGAGTCACCACGCTTGGCCAAAAATCAGTAGTATTTCTATACACCAATAATATCCAAGGCAAGAGTCAAATCAATAACACAATGCCATTTACAATAGCCACAAAGAAAATAAAATACCTAGGAAAACAGCTAACCAAGGAGGTGAAAGATCTCTACAAGAACTACAAAACACTGCTGAAGGAAATTGGAGAGAACATAGACAAATGGAAAAACATTCCATGCTCATAGATTGAAAGAATCGATATTATTAAAATGGCCAGATTGCCCAAAGTATTACAATTTACAATTTCAATGCTATTCCTGTCAAACTGCCAAAATTATTATTCACATAATTAGAAAAAAACAATTCTAAAATTCATATGGCACCAAAAAACACCCTGAATAGCCAAAAGATTCCTAAGCAAATAGTAGATAGCCAGAGGCATCACATTACCCAACTTCAAACTAGACTATAATATTACAGTAACCAAAGCAGCATGGTACTTGGATTTAAAACAGACAGATTGAGCAAAGGAACAGAATAGAAAATTCAGAAATAAAGCCACACACCTAGGACCATTTGATCATTGAAAAAGCCAACAAAAACAAGCAATGGCAAAATGACTCCCTATTCAATAAATGGTGCTGGGATCATTGGTTACTCATATGCAAAAAAAAATGAAACCAGACCCTTACCTTTCACAATATACAAAAATTTACTCAAGATGGATTAAAGATTTAAATGTAACATCTCAAACTATAAAAATTCTAGAAGAAAACCTAAGAAATTTTGGCTAAGTTCCCCAAAGAAATTGCAACAACAGCAACAACAAGAAATTGACAAGTGGGACCCAATTAAACTGAAGAGCTTCTGCACAGCAAAATAAACTATCAGCAGAGTAAACACAGAGCCTCCAGAATAGGAGAAAATATTTGCAAACTATGCATCTGACAAAAGTCTGTTATCCAGAATCTACAAAGAACTTAAATCAACAAACGAAAACAAGTAACCCCGTTAGAAAACGGGCAAAAGGATATGAACAGACATTTCTGAAAATAGTAAATAAAGCAGACAACAAACGTATGAAAAAAAATGCTCATGATCACTAATCATCAGATAAATGCAAATCAAAACCACAGTGAGATGCCATCTCACACCTGTCAGACTGGTTATTATTAAAAAGTCAAAAAACAACAAAGACTGGCAAGGTTGCAGAGAAGAGGGAGTGTTAATACACTGTTAATGGGAATGTAAACTAGTTCAGTCACTGGAAAGCAGTTTGGGAGAGTTCTCAGAGAACTTAAAACAGAATTACCAGCCAGACGCGGTGACTCATGCCTGTAACCCCAGCACTTTGGGAGGCCAAGGCGAGTGGATCACCTGAGGTCAGGAATTCAAGACCAGCCTGACCAATATGGTGAAACCCCATCTCTACTAAAAATACAAAAAAACACAAAAATTAGCCAGGCATGGTGGTGTATGCCTGTACTCCCAGCTACTCAGGAGGCTGAGACAGGAGAATTGCTTGAACCCGGGAGGCAGAGGTGGCAGTGAGCTGAGATTGTGCCACTGCACTCCAGCTTGAGTGACAGTGAGGCTCCATCTCAAAAAAAAAAAAAAAAAAAGAACTACCGTTCATCTGATTACTGGGTATATATACTCAAAGACACGTGCACTGACGTTATTATCATCATGCTATTCACAATAGCAAATCTACAGAATCAACCCAGGTGCCCACAAATGGTGGATTTGGATAAAGAAAATATTGTACATATAGATCATGGATTACTATGCAGCCACAGGAAGGAGGGAAATAATGTATTTTGCAGCAACATGGATGGAGCTGGAGGCCATAATCCTAAGTTAATTAACACAGGAGCATAAAATCAAATACCACATGTTCCCACTTATTAAGTGGGAGCTAAACGTTGAACACACATGAACATGAACATGGAAACAACAGATATTGTGGACTACTAGAATGGGGAGGTTGGGAGGGGATCTTGGGTTGAAAAACTCCCTGTTGGGTACTGTGTTCACTACCTAGGTGCAATATACACGTGTAACAAACTTGCACAGGTACTCTCTGTATCCAAAATAAAAATTGAGGCTGGGCATGGTGGCTCACACCTATAATCACAGCACTTTGGTGATCCTAGGTTGGTGGGTCACTTGAGGTCAGGAGTCTGAGACCAGCCTGGCCAACAAGGCAAAACCCTGTCTCTCCTAAAACTACAAAAATTAGCCAGGTGTGGTGGTGCAGACCTGTAGTTTCAGCTACTTGGGAGGCTGATGTGGAAGAATCACTTGAATCCTGGAGGTGGAGGTTGCAGTGAGCAGAGATTGTGCCACTGCACTCCAGCCTGGGTGACGAAGTGAGACTCCATTTCAAAAATAAATAAATTGAAATAAATTAAATAAATTTTAATAAATTAAAAATTGAAATAATTTTAAAATAACTTTTTAAATTAAAAAAGATGTACAGATAGCCAACAGGTTCATGAAAGGATACTCATGATTACTAATCCTTTGGGAAATAAAAATTAAAACCATAGTGAGATATCACAGCATACCTGTTAGATTGGCTTTTATTAAAATGATGAATGATAACTTTGGCAAGGATATGGAGGAAAGTGAAATGTAATCCAATTAATGTAATGTAAATTAGTACAACCTTTATGGAAAACGGTATGGAAGTTCCTCAAAAAACCAACAATAGAACTACCATGTGATTCAGCAATCCCACTTTTGGTAACATACCAAAGGAATTAAGTAAATATTTTGAAGAGATATTTGCGTCCCATGTTTGCTGCAGCATTATTCACAACAGTCAACATGTGAAATCAATCTATGTGTTCATCAGCAGATGAATGAATAAAGAAATGTGGTGTACAAACACAATGGAATGCTACTCAGCTTTACAAATGAATGAAATTCTGTCATTTGTGGCAACATAGATGACTCTAGAGGATATTATGCGAAGTGAAAGAGTCAGGCACAAAAAGGCAAATACTTCATGATCTTACTTACATGTGGAATCTACAAAAAGTTGCAGTCATAAAAGTAGAGAGTGGAATGATGGTTACCAGAAGTTGAAGAAGAAGAAAGGGGAGAGTGAGGGAATTGGGAATTACTGGTCAGAGGGCTCAAAGTTCAGCTATTAATTAATAGGAGGAATAAGTTTTGATGTCTATTCCACAGGAGGGGAACTATTGTCAGTAATAATGTATGGCATATTTCAAAATAACAAAGAATGTAAATTGAAAATGTATCACCACTAAGTGTTAAGTGAGGTGACAGATGTGTTAGCTTGTATACCTAGAATACAAACTACATGTAATAGAATTATAATTTTTGTCAGTTAAAATAGTATTGTTTAAAAAGAAAATAAATAAATTCCAAGAGAAAGGAGAGTTGGAGGAGGAATCTAGAGATTAAAATGTCTTAAAATGTCATTCGAGGACAATGTAAACCTTATCAGGAAATTACTTCAAACAAAGTATAAAAAGATAATCACCTTTATGGGGCAATTGAAATTTGAACACTTATAGGATATTTGATATTAAGGATTTATTGTTAATTTTTAGGTATAAGAATAATATTGTAGTTGTGTTAAAAGTAGTCTTTATCTTTTAGAGTAAATACTGGAACATTTGTTACTTTTTCTTATATATGTGTATATGATAAAGCAAAATAAATCTTATACATATCAGAAAATTTAAAAGCGGAATAATTATTCCTAGTTAATATTGATGTACTTTTTTTCTTTTTTTTTGAGACAGAGTCTTGCTGTGTTCCCCAGGCTGGAGTGCAGTGGTGCGATCTTGGCTCACTGCAGCCTCCACCTCCTGGGTTCAAGCAATTCTCCTCTCTTAGCCTCCTGAGTAGCTGGGACTACAGGCATGGACCACCATGCCAGACTAAATTTTGTATTTTTAGTAGAGACTGGGTTTCGCCATGTTGGCCAGGCTGGTCTCCAACACCTGACCCCAAGTGATCCACCCGCCTTGGCCTCCCAAAGTACTGGGATTACAGGCATGAGCCACCACGCCTGGCCCATATTCATGTACTTTAATTAGCTCCTTAGTCATAGCTGTCTAATACATGGAACACTATGTATTAATATAATCTTTTACGCATTTTTCATGCATATCACATACTACAACTTGGTATAGAACATGGCCAGTAACTATAGCAGTCATATTCTTCCTATAATTCCAGATGAAGAGTCAGCTTTTTCTAATCATTTGTGTCCAAGGGACCTACATACAGGCTGTGAATGGAAGGCATTAGTTATGTTGAGTCTGGATTGGTTTAGAAAAGCGACATCAGTTATTACTGGTTGTCCTTCAGATTTTTCTTTTTTTAAAAAAATTTTTTATTATACTTTAAGTTCTAGGGTACATGTGCACAACGTGCAGGTTTGTTACATATACATACATGTGCCATGTTGGTGTGCTGCACCCATTAACTCGTCATTTACATTAGGTATATCTCCTAACGCTATCCCTCCCCGCTCCACCCATGTGACAACAGGCCCCAGTGTGTGATGTTCCCCACCCTGTGTCCAAGTGATCTCATTGTTCAGTTCCCACCTATGAGTGAGAACATGCGGTGTTTGGTTTTCTGTTCTTGCGATAGTTTGCTGAGAATGATGGTTTCCAGCTGCATCCATGTCCCTATTAAGGACATGAATTTATCCTTTTTTATGGCTGCATAGTATTCTATGGTGTATATGTGCCACATTTTCTTAATCCAGTCTGTCATTGATAGACATTTGGGTTGATTCCAAGTCTTTGCTATTGTGAATAGTGCCACAATAAACATACGTGTGCATGTGTCTTTATAGCAACATGATTTATAATCCTTTGGGTATATACCCAGTAATGAGATGGCTGGATCAAATGGCATTTCTAGTTCTAGATCCTTGAGGAATCGCCACACTGTTTTCCACAATGGTTGAACTAGTTTACAGTCCCACCAACAGTGTAAAAGTGTTCCTATTTCTCCACATCCTCTCCAGCACCTGTTGTTTCCCAACTTTTTAATGATCGCCATTCTAACTGGTGTGAGATGGTATCTCATTGTGGTTGTGATTTGCATTTCTCTGATGGCCAGTGATGATGAGCATTTTTTCATGTGTCTGTTGGCTGTATAAATGTCTTCTTTTGAGAAGTGTCTGTTCATATCCTTCACCCACTTTTTGATGGGGTTGTTTGTTTGTTCTTGTAAATTTGTAAATTTGTTTGAGTTCTTTGTAGGTTCTGGATATTAGCCCTTTGTCAAATGAGTAGATTGCAAAAATTTTCTACCATTCTGTAGGTTGCCTGTTCACTCTGATGGTAGTTTCTTTTGCTGTGCAGAAGCTCTTTAGTTTAACTAGATCCCATTTGTCAATTTTGGCTTTTGTTGCCATTTCTTTTGATGTTTTAGACATGAAGTCCTTGCCCATGCCTGTGTCCTGAATGCTATTGCCTAGGTTTTCTTCTGGGGTTTTTATGGTTTTAGGTCTAACATTTAAGTCTCTAATCCATCTTGAATTAATGTTCATATAAAGTGTAAGGAAGGGATCCAGTTTCAGCTTTCTACGTATGGCTAGTCAGTAGTTCTCCCAGCACCATTTATTAAATAGGGAATCTTTTCCCCATTTCCTGTTTTTGTCAGGTTTGTCAAAGATCAGATGGTTATCCTTCAGATTTTTAATGTCTTAAAATAAGAACTGTTTTTACTGCATATGAATGTCACACACTACTAGATGAGACCATAACTAGCTGGAAGTACAAAGTAAAAATCTTAATCCTAATTCTGACTAAATCTCAACTGTGTTCAAATACTGGTTCCATACTAATTTGTGCAAATTTGTGATTTGTAATTTTCTATGGCTCAATTCTCTCATCTGTAAAATTGGAATTCTGTGGGAATTTTGGGAGGCCTAAATATATTAATAAATGCACTTATTACAGTGTCTGACACATACAAAAAATACTAGCAATTACTTTAGTATTCTATAGAGATTTTCCCCCTCCAATACATAGATTATATTGAAGACTGATTATCCTAAACTTTCAGAGTGTTCTTAAATATCTTCAGGCATCCCTTTAGACATTTCAGAGACTATGCCATTTCGTCAAATGACTTATTAATCATTTAAGTATATTTTAATTTCATTTATTTTATACAGATCATATCTATTGTTGCATCACATTAATTTTTTTCTTCATGGCTTATTTTTACTATTATAAATAAACTTTATATTCTAGTTGTAGAGGAAACTTACTATTTCTTTTTATATTGACTATAGTGTCACCTTTCTGATTCGAAAAGGAAGAATGTTAGAAAATGTATAGCTATAAGGTAGAATAGCATAAACATTAAGGCTAGGGACTTTGCAGTCATTAAAATCTAGGTTGAATTTTAGTATTTCCATTTCCAAACTAAATAATCTCAGGTAAAATTTATGAAAGATATAACCTTTCTGAGACAGTCTTCTTCTTGTTGGTGGGGTGGTTCAAGTTCTTCATTTGGTCACACAAAAGAATTTGAGAGAGATTCCAAGATATAAGCAGACAAAGAAGTTTATTGCAAAGCAACAGTACTCTCTGAGAGGCAGAGCGGACTGCTCAAAGTGACAGACAGCCCCTGGTGCCTTAAGGGAAATTCCCTAGCTGTACATACATATTCATAAAATATCGATGAGGTCAAGTCTGCAAAGGCAGACCTGTGGTTGGTACATGCACTCAGTATATACATGCTCTAACATGCATCACATATATCATTAGCATATAAAATCTCCACCTAGGGGTATGTTTTTTACTATTTAAATGAGGAAAAGGTTACTGTAAGCTAAATCTTGAGCCTAGCTGTGCATGTGGGACCCCAGAGAAGTCTCCAGCTCCCCTAAGGCAGGAATTTGTAGCTAATAGCTTCTTGGGCTTTGGTGCAGATTGGATGTAGAGAAGCTACAAAATGAATAAGGGGCTTTTTTTTTTTTTTCCTCTTTCCTGGGGGCCTATCAGGTATCAGGAATTATCTGGCAGTCAGCTGGTATCCTATAGGATTACTTATCTTGCAAAAGTGTTAGGTGCTGACACAAGGTGGGGTGCAAATGATGCAAAAGGAGCCTGCAGGGCTTCACACAAGGGGAGAAGTCAATATGGCCTCCTAACCTTACTTATCCTGCCTCATTTTCTCTATCCAAATGGAGATCCAATTTTCTCCTCGGGGTTATTGTAAGGCTTAAGTAAGCCTACATACCTGAAACAATGAATACACTATCCAGCATGTAATAAATGTCATAATATGTTCCGGAAACCATTAGTAGAGTTTTACATTCATTTTTAATTCAGTCCTTCCAATAACTTTATACATAAGACATATACTGTTATCACTGATATTCAAACAACAAACTGAGGTCCAGAGAAGTCAAGCTATTTATTAGAAGACATGAATTTATACCCACATATATTCATGATAGTGGCCAAATTCTTTTTTTTTTTTTTTTTTTGGTTAAGTATAGCTTACATAATAAAATGCGGAAATCTTATGAATACCATTTGAACATTTTTTACATTCATATAGACTCTTATAATTACCATGCAGATCAAGGTATGAATTATTTCCATCACATCAGGAGACTCCCTGCATGGGTCATCCAGTCAGTGTCCTCCCTTGCCCTTCCAACATGACCTCTAATCTGACTTTTAACACTAGAGCTTACTTTTTTTTTTTTTTTGAGATGGAGTCTCCCTCTGCCCCAGGCTGGAGTACAGTGGCACAATCTCGGCTCACTGCAACCTCCGACTCCCTGGTTCAAGCGAATCTCCTGCCTCAGCCTCCCAAGTAGCTGGGATTACAGGCACACACTACCTCACCCGGCTAATTTTTGTATTTTTAGTAGAGAGGGGGTTTCACCATGGTGGCCAAGAGGGTCTCGATCTCCTGACCTTGTGATCTGCCCGCCTTGGCCTCCCAAAATGCTGGGATTACAGGTGTGAGCCACCGCACCGGGCCGAGGTTAGTTTTACTGTTTTTGAACCTCATACAAATTCAATCCAATGTGCAATCTTTTGTGTCTGGCTTCTTCCACTCATCCTTTTATTTGTGAACTTGATCTCATGTTGTTGCATACATGAGTAGTTTATTCTCAGTTGCTATGTCCCGTTCCATAGTATGACTATATTACAATTTACCCATTTTATTGTTGAAGGACATTTGGGTTGTTTCCAAGTTTTATCTTTTCTAAATAAAGCTGTTATAAATATCTTTGTTTAGGTCTTTTTTGTTGGCACATACATTCCTTTGTTTTGTGTAAAAACTTAGGACTTGGATTGCAGGGTCATGGGGTATAGGTTTGCAAATTCTCAAACAGTACTTGAATTCTTAAACATGTCACTTTCAACATCTTCATCAGCAACAACTGTTGACAGTTTTAGTAAGTCTGCCTTGCCAATAAGTTATTTGCCCTTTTTGAACAAGTGGGATATCATGTATTTGTGTGAAACAACACTTCCTGTTTTCAGCCCATAGCCTATTGTCATAGAGGTGGACATCACACTCAAGATGGAATGACCATATTCTCACTCAAGAATCCAGCTGAGACTAAAAGCCATTTACTCTTTGTGGATCTGGAACATGGAAACTTGGAACTGTAATACAGACATTATGCCAAATAGAGAGGCAAAGACAGCCAAGGTGTACAGAGAGAAGAATTAGCCAGTTACACAGAAAGTAAAAGAGAAATACTTCCTGGATTCCTGAGAGTTTTCCAGTGTCTTATTCAAGTGTCTAATTAAAGCTTGGTCCTTTTATACTATTTATAGATTCTCTGAAACACTCCTGTGTTCACTGAAAACATTCTTCTCTTTTCCATAAGCTTGCTAGAGTGAGTGTTTGATACCAGTATTCAAAACGCTTTCCTAATACAGCTTTGTACCATATTGTTCCTGGAGTTAACTGTGACAATAATTTGGAAAATTATTTCTATTGTATCAATTCATATTCCTCTAATTACAAGCATATATAGCAAATGGTACAGCCAATAAATAATAGGAAGGTGATAAATGTTCTGATTTGTGCAGCACTGAAAGTAAAATGTTATCCTTACAATGTCACTGGCAACATCGTTTGACAGATATCAGAGGAGGGCTTCATTTCTTCACAATGCCTCATGCTCTGTCTGCTGCCTTCAGCTCAGATGGCCACTTTAGTGAACCCTAAAGGCCCCTCCGTTTTCTCAGTGGGTTTTACCACCCTATCCCCATAAACCAATAGCCCTACGTCTCCTCACATACAATTCTGTAGCAGAAAATTTACATGTGCTTTTACTTACACATACCCAGTGTCAAGATGTTTCCTCCTAAGATACACAGATGTTTACACATCTTCCAACACACATGGAAACAAGAAGGACCCTTTGGAATTTGTTCTACGCATCCATCACTCCCATGAGTCAGAGCTCTTGGGAGCAAGAGGTGTTTGGAGTTGGTGCGTTGAGAAATATTTTGGAAGGGCACTGTTGGAGGTCAGAATGCCTCATCTGGAGAGCTGGTGAAGAAGCTATGTAATTTAATTGCTCATTCACCTTCTACCCTCACTGGTCTATTGACCTGATTCGAAAATGAACT
Organism: Theropithecus gelada; assembly: GCF_003255815.1. Lineage (NCBI taxonomy): Eukaryota > Metazoa > Chordata > Mammalia > Primates > Cercopithecidae > Theropithecus > Theropithecus gelada. The sequence goes on from NW_020257572.1 coordinate 22,907, forward strand.
TGAATACCAAAGATTGTTTGCCAATTCAACCTTGGAGAAGCTAAAGGAAGCCTCTTACCCTTTCCATTCTTTTCTCCCACTCTAATCTATTTCTGATTTATATCCAAATGCCATGGAGGATAGAGGTTCATAATTCTGCCAGATAGATTAAACAGATGAATGGAACAAGCTAGCATCTTTCATTCTAACCTTCTTGTTTACTTTAACCTTTTCCCTCACCACCAGTGACACTTCATTCTTTTATAAGAATTTGTTCCAGAGCTTGAGTGACTAGAATCCTGTTGAGGGTTTGGAATCTAAGGAACTGAATTTCAGAATGACTATGAAAAAGTTATGTGAGACTCTCAACCCCATTTCAAGGACAAGTCTTGAAAGTCTTTATTATGTTCTCACCTATTGATTCTCTTCATCCTGAGATAGTGTTGACCTCAACCTAACTCCCATCTTGTTTCACTTCCTACTCTCTCTTTTAGTCCACTGAAATATGGTGATCACGATTCCTCCACAGGCCCAGCATGTCTGTGTCTCAAAGTCTTCAGCCACTAGATCATCACCTGAGGCCAGATAGCTACATGTGGGAGTGGTACTCCAGGTGGATTATAGGCAGGCCAAGCACCCTGGTTAGAGACGTGGGAAAAGCAGGGGCCCCCAAACATAAGATAAAATGTAAATATTCATAGTAATAACAAATGTTTATTCAAGACTTACTGTGTGCCTGGTACTAGTCTCAGCACTGGACATACAGAAGAACTTGGTTAACATTCACAGCAGTCCTATGATGGATATACTACTCTTATCCTCAGGAGAAAAAAGCACAGAAAGGCTAATTACTGTCCAAGTCACAGAGTGAGTAAGTGGTTCAGCAGGAATTTGGACTTGAGCCATCTGAATCCAGCGTCCAGATTCTTAATCTCACTTCCCAAATAAAATAATTAGATATTTCAGGGGGAAAAGTATTGAGTAAAATAAGATCTTGGTGGGCCTAGCCATTATTTTCAAGCCTGGAATTATTTTAATTTTTAGTTTACCATGGATGCATATCAGGAAAGCACTAAACTCTCTTCTGTGTTTGGGTTCTAGTGTTTTTTTTTGTTTGTTTGGTTTTTTTTGTTTTTTTTGAGACGGAGTCTCGCTGTGTCGCCCAGGCTGGAGTGCAGTGGCCGGATCTCAGCTCATTGCAAGCTCCGCCTCCCGGGTTCCGCCATTCTCCTGCCTCAGCCTCCCGAGTAGCTGGGACTACAGGCGCCGCCACCTCGCCCGGCTAGTTTTTTGTATTATTTTTTTAGTAGAGACGGGGTTTCACCCTGTTAGCCAGGATGGTCTCGATCTCCTGACCTCGTGATCCGCCCGTCTCTGCCTCCCAAAGTGCTGGGATTACAGGCTTGAGCCACCGCGCCCGGCCACGGGTTCTAGTGTTTTTAATCTAACCTTGGACTATTATGCTGTGAGGCCTTGGGCAATGTCTCTGAGACTCAGTTTCTTGTTTTGCATAAAAGGGCATTAAAATATTCATTCTACAGGGGTGTTTGGGAGGACAAAGATAAAATATTTGTGTCATACGGCAGTGCAGTAACACATTATAAATACTCAGCAAATAATAAGGATAAATAATAGCTGTCATTTAATAGGTGGTTATTAGGTGACAGGCAATGCCCATATATTATCTCAAGTAATCATATGGAGGCACACTTATGGAAAAGCACTATCAAGTGAATAATATTTAAATCCCTATGGTAGGACTTATCTTCCTTTCTGTTTCCTGTTTTCTTTTTAGCAAGGCTTATTATAGGAGTACTGAGTATCCCCCAAATATTTGACTTTGTATACTTCTTTAAAAGAATTATTCCTAGATCACTAACCTTTAAGAAAACAGTTTCTAGTTAGCTATTCGTCTAATCTTTTTTCAAAGTTTATAGCAAAGACTTGGAACCAACCCAAATGTCCATCAATGATAGACTGGATTAAGAAAATGTGGCACATATACATCATGGAATACTATGCAGTCATGAAAAAGGATGAGTTCATGTCGTTTGTAGGGACATGGATGCAGCTGGAAACCGTCATTCTCAGCAAACTATCACAAGAACAGAAAACCAAACACCACATGTTCTCACTCACAGGTCGGGAATTGAAAAATGAGAACACTTGGACACAGGATGGGGAACATCACACACTGGGGCCTGTCGTCGGGTGGGGAGAGGGGGTAGGGTTAGCATTAGGAGATATACCTAATGTAAATGACGAGTTAATGGGTGCAGCACACCAACATGGCACATGTATACATATGTAACAAACCTGCATGTTGTGCACATATACCCTAGAGCTTAAAGTATAATAATATTAATAATAAAGAAAACAGAAGAGAGTACCATCTGCACATCAGCATTAAAGAATAGAAACTTTGTACTAGGAAGTACAACTGGCTAATTTAATTCTCTCAGAATGTTTATGTCAGATTTTCTAATAGCTCAGTTTCAAAAGGATTCTATGGTCTGAGAATGAATATGTAGAAGGTGTTTGGATTGTTTGTTTTTTGAGTGATTTCTGTTTACAATGAGATGAAAATTTAATGGAAAGAAATGTGATTTTTTCTGAAGCACTACTGACATGCTTTATCTCTAACTGGTAGGTATAAATTAATGTGAAAAAGGGCAATACATTTTTAAATCTTACATAAAATGGAGGTATCTAAACTTTATTTCTTCTTTGAGTGCTAGGAAAGCTATAGACAGTAATGAAAATAGTGCTACTGTTCCCTCTGCCAGCATCATTCTTGGGGCTTTGACATTTGAATTCACAAGTTAGCTTTTATTTTTAACAGTTGTTGAAAATATATATTTTTAAACTCAGAAGTAATTCCCTTTTTCCTAGCAATTTACTCGTGGCATTCAGTTGCATGATTTTTACCTTCGTTGAATTTTACCTAGAAGTTGGAAATGTTAACTATTGAGAAAAAAGCTTTCCATAATTTCTAATGGGTTATGTCACTAAGTGATCCAATCTAGAACATGTATGTAGGTGTGTGTATTTGTGTCTGTATATTTGTGTGTGTGTGTGTGTGTATGTTGACATAGTTGTTTTAATTGAGGTAGCTAATTTATTGTTCAGTATCTAAGGGAAAAAGGTATAAAAGCAGAAAATGTTCACTATGAACTTGCTGATAATTCAGATATAAATTATTTCATGTAGCAGAAGTTCATAAAAATACAGGTGGTACAGAACAAAAATCAGTGGAGAAAAAAATTGAATTAAATTAAGCACCAGCAGCAGCACATTAAATTGCATTAGGATTGACAAGAGAGTTTTTGTATGGTGTAATAGAGTACTTTCCAAGGTTCTGTGACCTCCTGGATGTACTTGTACAACGACCATAGAACAGGCACGGAAGTGTGACTATCCTTCATATTTGCATTAATGCCAAAGACCATCATAGAAGTTAATGAAAAGGAAATGTTAGAAAAGATTTCAAGGTTATTCTCACATATTTATGAGAATACTTATGCACGAGGTTATTTATTTAGAATGGGATTGTATCTTAACAACCATAAAACAAGAATACATATGACCTTGGTTGATCCTTTTTTCCACTTCTCAGGCTTCCATTAGTCTTTCTTTTTATTTGTAGTACATCAGACTCTCCATGAATACAGAGTCTTATTTTCCCCCGGTATTGTTTTATTTTAAATTGGAAAAGGGAAATAAATATTTTTTCCCCTCTCTGAGTTTCCACTAGGTGGTGAGACCTTGGATAACAAGGATAAAAATGAACAAATTGTATCTCATGTTTAGGCAGTTTCATTCTATTTCTATTTTACTTAAATTCAGTAGCGTACTGAATTTATCAAATTTCAATATTGGTATATTCATTTGTTTTTTTATCTGCTGTCTTAATAAATCACCTTAATAGATTTACTAATATTAAAATTAAAATATTCCTACATTCCCAGTAAAACTTCACTTGGTCTTGGGACCTGATTGTATCAATACACCACTGTATTTAGTTTATGGAGTAGCTATTCAAAATTTTTCATTAGTAGTCATAAGTGAAATCAATCTACAGCTTCCCTTTCTGTCATATTTTAAGACTAAATTTAGGTTCCAAGCTTTGTAAACTTAAATGTGGGAGGCTTTCAACATTTTTCTGTATGAATACTGTAATAATCCTGTCTTCTCTGAAAGACAGGCAGAACTTAACAGAATTCATCTAGACACAGCATATTTTTTAATGCTAAATAATTCAGTCTATTTTTTCCATAATTAACTTATGTTCAATTTTCTACTTCTCTTGGTATAATTGTGGTAACCTATATTTTGCAGAATATATCCCCTTTTCTCTAGATTTAAGATTTCTTTCACAGACCTCCAAATTATATACTTTAATCTCTTCCTCATTTGTGGTTTTTATCTATTTTTAAATTTCCAAATGAATACCTTTGTTTTTCTCTCTTCTTTGTTTATTATCAAGCCTATGTTTCCTTTTATTGGTCTTTTCAAAGGAACTATTTTTAATTTTAATTATTATTTCTATTAATTTTTAGTTTTCTATTTCCAATACAGTTACATTTTTCTAGAGTAATTCCTACTTTTTATTTTATTTTGCTTTTCTTTTTCTTGTTTTCAAAGTTACATAACTGGTTTACTTGTAAATTTTTTATTAATGATGGAAATTATTTAAGGCTATGCATTTTTCTCTTAACAGAGAATTCACTAATCTCATGAGTTTTATGATGATGTTCTCTTATTTATGCTAATTTATAGACAAGTTGCCATTTTAATTCTTATTTCCTTTTAGTTTAGTAGTTATTTATAATAGCATTTCTTAATTTTAAAATATTTTATTGTTTGGGAGGTCTTATATTTTTATTGTTGCTTTCTAAAATTTTAGACTAATATAGAATATGGAACATAAAACCTTTGATTTTGCAACTAATCTTGATCAGTACTGATGGAATTTTTAAATGTTTTTTGAATGAAAAGAGAAAGTGGATATTCTATTTATGAAATCAAAATTCTAGACATATCTATTAATCTGAAATTAGCAATTAAATGACTTCAGTATTTTGTCTCCTGGTTTATTTTTTGTCAAATTCTGAAAAATGTATTAAAGTGTGTCAGTGTCAGGTCTGATTAACTTTAGCTTCAATTGATAGTATTTTATCTTATCTGAAGCAATATTTTTATGACTATTGAGGATTCTCCATGTATTATTTATTTCACCATTATAAATCTATTCTTTTTTGTTCTATTAATGCTTTCTACCTTAAACTTGTTATATCTACAATTAATATCTCCTAGTGTTTTTTCTGGTTTCTTAGTTTGCTTTATATTATTTTCCTATTTATTTTTAACACATTTTATACTGTTTCATACATTTATTTCTTGTAAGTAGCATACATCTGAGATTTCTCTTTAAATGTAATCTTGAAATCTTTGTCAGTGCTGTATCGGCATTCTCAATGGCAATTATAGTGTTTAATTAATTTTTATCCTCACTAGGCAAGGTCTTCCTCTCCTGTGGATATTTACAAAGGGAAAAATGTAATCACATTTACTTCTGCATATTATTTTTTCCTCCTCAATCGGTTCCCTTCTCCTCCTTCTTATTCTTATTTTTCACATGCTTTATCTTCCAGCTCTAACTTTCTCATGTCTGTTTTTGCTCATATTTTAAAATTTCTTTAATATTTTCTGGTTTATGATGATTCTTCCCTTTACTATTCCAGTGTTATAATTTAGTGATGACCAATTCTCTTTCCAATTCCCCTATTAAAATATAAATTCAGAAATCATGCTCTTTGATGAATCTCAGAAATTTTTTAGCCTCTAACCCTATCTAAGAACCTCAAGATCTCATTGAGATGCCATTTTACACAGTTTTGATTGGCAAAAATTAAGAAGTTTCCCTCAGATTTCAGATCATTGAGGTCTCTTATTCATTGCTGGTAGTAATGTAAAATGCTTCTACTTTGGAAAACAATTTGACATTATTTGTTAAGACGAATATTTCCACAAACTGGACTCACAAGTTCCCAAGAGGATCTATAAGTATGTGCACTAAAAGACATGAGAAAGAATGTTTGTAGCATCACTGTTGGTAACAGCAAAAACTAGCACAACCCAAATATACAATAATTGTTGAATATATTGTAGTACATCCAGTTTTGTTATATAAAAGTGAAAATAAATTAATGCATGGATTTTTTTGCATCAATCTTAGTAACATCAAGTTGAGTCAGAAAGCAAGTACCAGATTCCTTTTTTAAAAAGTTCACAAGACAAGTAAAAGTACAAATATTTGGGCATCCTGGTTTAAGTAATACATCTCTAAATAAAAGGAAAGAACAAATTTAGAATGGTGGTCACTTCTTTTTATTTTTTATTTTTTATTTTTGAGACGGAGTCTCGCTTCGTCGCCCAGGCTGGAGTGCAGTGGCGCAACCTCAGCTCACTGCAAGCTCCACCTCCCGGATTCATGCCGTTCTCTTGCTTCAGCCTCCTGAGTAGCTGGGACTACAGGCGCCCGCCACCACGCCCGGCTAAGTTTTTTGTATTTTCAGTAGAGACGGGGTTTCACCGTTTTAGCCAAGATGGTCTCGATCTCCTGACCTCGAGATCCGCCTGCCTCAGGCTCCCAAAGTGCTGGGATTACAAGTGTGAGCCACTGTGCCCCGCCCAGTGGTCACTTCTATGTAGGTGACCACACAAGTGACATCCAAATAAATGTAAGTAATTGGTAATATCCTAGATCTTGGGTTAGGTAGTGAGTTTATGAGTCTTCATTTTATTCATTAAAACCAAGTAAAGTGTGTGTGGTAGCTCCCACCCGTAATCCCAACACTTTGGGAAGCTGAGGCAGGAGGACTGCTTAAGCCCAGGAGTTTGAGACCAGCCTGGGCAAGATACCATCTCTAAAAAAACTTTTTCCCATCCATAGATCTAACGATCCATGTTAAAATTAGCTATAGCTGAAATCTAGCTACTACCTGCCTCATCTTCTCAAATCAAGCATTTACTATCAGCTGATCTCTTAGGTTTCCTAATTATTTAATTTTACTTTGCTGAAATGTCTCAATAAGTATTTTTAGAATGGTTCTTTAACATCAGTGTATTGAGTGCTTGCTTTGTTGCCTTCTTTGTAACTATTTTCTTTGTGGTATTTAATAAGGAGAGTGTTTTTCCTTCATATTTCCTGTACATCGGATCACTTTATCTCTCCTCTCCCAAACTGCTCTACAATCTTTTTAATCTGAGAAGAGAATGATTTTTTTTATCTCAGATGAAATCGGATAAAAAATCTGAGAGAAAAAAGAGAAAAAAATTTTTTAAAATGATCAAAATTGATATAGAACAATAAAATGACTTCTTGCTAAAATAAGATTCTCACAAAAATTGAAAATTATCTTGCTATTAGTACACTACTAGTCTTTGTAGTTAATTTCTGGCTGAGAGAATCTTAGTGTGCTGGTTCCACATTGTTTCACACTGGTTTGGTTCATCTGATTATCTTGTCAAGAAAACTAATGGAATCTGACCAAGATCAGTGATTAGAAATTTCAGAGATTGGGACAAGGTTTCTGACTAGAGACAGCCAAAAAAGAGCTTCTCCCACTGAAAAAGACCAGAATATTGAGTAGACCAGCATACTCTAAACAGAACTTCTAAGAGAATGCACTGGGAGTGGATAGAGAGACAACACAGACACCAGGATTGAAAGGGGAGAAAGCTGGAAACCCTGCACGAAGTTACCGAGTGCCAGGGCTTGTTCTTGCCCCTGAACAGCTCCTAAGAAAGGGGTGAGTAAAGTACATAGCAGCCAACTCTCAATGTGGATATCTGGGATCCTAGCTGCCGGAGATCCCATAACCCCCATGGATGTTTGAATTGGCATGGACTGTTCAACTTGAGAGTCAGCAGAGACAGAGCCTGAGTCTGCACAGAGCCCAAGGGATTTGGCATGGGGAAAGCTCCGAAAGAACACAGCCATAAGCAACCATCCCCTGAGGCTCTCCATATTCCTCTTGGTGGCCCTGACATTCATTAACTGCTGGACCCAAAAAGAGCAGGGCTGTCTTTCCCACAGGACCAGGGTGAGTCTGATCTGTTTGTTCCTCTGTCTGCTGGTCCCTCTCTGTCCTTCCCTGGCCAGTCTTGTGGGAGCAGGCACACAGCACACTCTCCAGTGTTCTCTTGGAACACTTTGACTGGAAAACATCATCATAGCCCTTTTACCAATGGCCCCTACAACCCCACCAGAATGCTTTCAATGGTGGTACCTGCCACCCTGCCAGAGCACTTTTGCCAGCATCCTAGGAGCACCTTGCCCCCTAGCACAGCTGGTTTTCAATATTGAGAAGCCAGAGGACAAAGCTGTGGGCCCAGTCCCAGACCCCTAGGGTTAGAGCACACAACTCAGGAGTGCTGAGCTGAGAATGGGCCCTCTGAAAGCATCCAGAAATGAAGCCGATCAACTATACCCAACTTATACCACAGTCAAACTCTGAAGGGAAATGAGGAATATAAAAACAGGAAGCTACATCCAAAGTACAGCAACTTCAAAAGATAAATGGAGTCCTAACAGATGAGAGAGAACCAGTGCAAGAACTCTGGCAACTGTAAAAGCCAGAGTGTCTCCTTACCTTTAAATGACCACACCTAGTTCCCTAACAATGATTTTAAAAGGCTAAAATGACAGAGACAGAATTCAGAATCTGGATGGCAAGAAAGCTCAATGAGAAGATAAAGTAGAAACCCAATCCAAGGAAAACACTAAACTGATCCAAGTGTTGAAATATGGCAAGCCATTTTAAGAAAGAACCAAATTGAACTTCTGGAATCGAAAAATTTACCACAGGAATTTCATAATACAATTGGAAGCATTTACAACAGAACAGGCCAATCTGAGGAAAGAATTTCAGAGCTTGAAGACTGTTTCTTTGAACCAACACAGGCAACAAAATTAAAGAAAAAAGGAATTTTAAAAAAGTGAACAAAGTATCTTAAGAAATATGGGATTATGTAAAAAGATCAAACCTGTGACTCATTGGCATTTCTGAGAGAGAAGGAGAGAGAATAAGCAACTTGGAAAATACATTTGAGGATACAGTCTGTGAAAATTTTCCTAATCTTTCCAGAGAAGTTAACATGCAAATCCAAAAAATACAGACAACCTTGGCTGGATACTATATTAGACAACCATCCCCAAGGCACATAATCATCAGATTCACCAAGATCAGTGCAAAAGAACAAATCTTAAAAGCTGCTATAGAAAGGTACAAGTTATGTACAGAGGGAACCCCATTGGGCTAACAGCAGACCTCTTAGCAGAAACTTTACAAGCCAGAAGAGATGGCAGGCCTATATTCAGCACCCTTAAAGACAATAAATTACAATCAATAATTTCATATCCCACCAGAGTAAGTTTTATAAGCGAGGAGAAATAAAATCCTTTTCAGATAAGCAAATACTAAGGGAATTTGTTACCACTACACCAGCCTTACTTACTCAGAGGTCCTTAAGGGAATGCTGAACATGGAAACCAAAAAAGATACCTGCCACCACAAAAACACACTTAAGTATATAGCCCACTGATGCTATAAAGCAATTACATAACCAAGTCTACATAACAGTCAGTTAACAACATGATGAGAAGATTAAAATCACACATGTTAATACTAACCTTGTATGTAAATGCTATAAATGCCTTCAGTTAAAGGTATAGAATGGCAAATTGGATAAAGATGCAAGACCCAACTGTATGATGTCTTCAAGAAATCCTTGCCACAAGTAATGACGCTCATAATCAGAGTAAAGGGATAGAGAAAGATCTATCATGCAAATGGAAAAAAGAGCAAGGTTTTTTATTCATATATCAGAAAAAGCAGACTTTAAACGAACGATGATCAAAAGTTACAAAGAAGGGCATTACCTAATGAGAAACGGTACAATCCAATAAGAAGACTTAACTATCTTAAATATATATACACCCAATGTTGGAGCACCCAGAATCACGAAACAAGTTCTTAGAGACCTATAAAAGGACATAGATAACCACACAATAATAGTGGGAGACTTCAATACCCCACTGACAACTTTAGACAGCATACTAACAAAGATATTTTGGACTTAAACTTAACACTAGACCAATTAGACCTAATAGACATCTACAGACTATACACCGAACAACAACAGAGTATACATTCTTCTCATCTGTATATGGCATATTCTCTAAGACTGATCACATGCTTGGCCATAAAGCAAGTCTCAACAAATTCAAAAAAGTCAAAATCATACCAACCATACTCTTGGACCACAGTTCAATAAAAATAGAAATCAATACCAAGAAGTTTTCTCAAAACCATACAATAAAATGAAAATTAAACAACTTGTCCCTGAATGACTTTTGGGTAAAGAACAAAATTAAGGCATAAATCAATAAATTATTTGAAACAAATGAAAACTAACACACAACATTCCAGAATTTTTGGGACACAGCTAAAGCAGTGTTAAGGGGAAAGCTTATAGCACTTAACACCTACACCAAGAAGTTAGAAAGATCTCAAATTAACAACTTAACATTGAACCTGGAGAAACTGAAAAAACAAGATCAAATCAACCCCAAAGCTGGCAAAAAAAGAAAAATAATCAAAATAGGAGCAGATCTGAACACAGTTTAGATGTAAAAATCCATACAAATATCAACAAAACCAAATGTTTGTACTTTGAAAGAATAAACAAGATTGGTAGACCACTAGCTAGGTTAACAAAGAAGAAAAAGAGAGGCTCTAAATAAGCACGAAAGAAATGACAGAGATGACATTATAACCAACCCCACAGAAAGGCAAAAACAACTTTAGAAACCATTATGAACACATCTATGCACACAAACTAGAAATCCTAGAAGTGGAGTAATTCCTGGAAACACATAAACCTCCAAGATTGAACTAGGAACAAATTGAAATCCTGAACAGACCAATAATGAGTTCCAAAATTGTATCAATAATAAAAATAGCTACCAACCAAAAAGGCTTTTGACAAGATATATTCACTGCCAAATTCTACCAGATGTAAAAGAAAAGCTAGTATCAATCCTACTGAAATTATTCCAAAAAATCATTGAGGAGGGATGCCTTTGTAACTCATTGTACAAAGGCAGCATATTCTGATCCCAAAATCTGGCAGTGACACAAGGAAAAAAGAAAACATCAGAGAAACATCCTTGATAAACAGACACAAAAATCCTCAACAAAATACGAGCAAACCAAATCCAGCAGCACGTACAAAAGTTATTTCACCACAATCAAGTAGGTTTTATTCCTGGGACTTAAGGTTGGTTCAACATATGCAAATCAATAAATGTGATTCACTACATAAACAGAATTAAAAACAAAAACCATATGATCATTTCAGTAGACACAGAAAGGTGTTTGATCAAATCCAACATTCCTTCATGTTAAAAAAAATCAACAAATTAGGCATTGAAGGAACATATGCCAAAATAATAAGAGCCATCTCTGACAAACCAACAGCCAACATCCTATTGAATAGGCAAAAGCTGGAAGCATTTCCCTTGGGAATTGGAGCAAGACAAGGATGCCCACTCCCACCACATCTGTTTAACATAGTAATGAAAGTCCTAGCCCGAGCAATCAGGCAAGAGAAAGAAATTAAAAGCACCTAATTAGAAAGAGAGGAATTCAAATTATCTCCTTTTGCAGATGATATGATTCTATTTAGAAAACTCTGAAGACTCTGCCAAAAGGCTCTTAGAACTTATAAATGACTTCAGTAAAGTTTTAGAATAGAAAGTCATTATATGAAAATGAGTAGCATTTCTATGCAGCAGTAAAATTGAAGCAGAGAACCAAATCAAGAATGCAATCCCATTACAGCAATCACAAAAATAATAAAATACCTGGGAATACAGCTAACCAAGGAGGTAAAAGATCTTTACAGTAAAATTCACAAAATATGATTGAAAGAATCAGAGACAATACAAACAAATGGGAAAACATTCCATGCTCTTCAATAGGAAGAATTAATATTGTTAAAATGGCCATACTGCCCAAAGCGAATCAATATTGTTAAAATGGTCATACTGCCCAAAGTAATTTACAGATTCAATGCTATTCCTATCAAACTGCCAACATCATTTTTCATGGAATTAGAAAAGGCTATTCTAAAATTCATGTGGAACAAAAAAAAAAGACCCCAAATAGTCAAAGCAGTCCTAAGCAAAAAGAATAAAGTTGGAAGTATCACACGATGCAACTTCAAACTATACTACAAAGCTACAGTAACCAAAACAGCATAGTATGATACAAAAACAGACACAAAGACCAATGGAACAGGATAGGAAACCCAGAAATGAAGCCCCACATCTGCAACCATTTGATGTTTGACAAAATCAACAGTAATAAGTGATGGGGAAAGGACTCCCTATTCAATAAATGGTGCTTGAATAAATGGCTAGCCATATGCAGAAGAATGAAACTGCACCCCTACATTTCACCATATACAAAAATTATCTCATGATGAATTAAAGACTTAAATATAAGACCTCAAACTATAAAAATTGTAGAAGAAAACCTGGGAAATACCATTCTGGACATGGCCGTGGCAAACAATGTATGACTGGGTCCCCCAAAGCAATTGCAACAAAAACAAAAATTGATAAGAAGGACCTAATAAACTAAAGAACTTTTGCACAGCAAAAGAAACTATTAACAAGATAAACAGACAGTTTCCAAAATGGGAGAAAATACTCACAATCCATCTAACAAAGGTCTAATATCAAGAATCTATAAAGAATTTAAACAATTCAAGGCAAAAAACAAGAAATCCCATTAAAAATGGGAAAAGGACATGAACAAACATTTCTCAAAAGAAGACATACAAGCAGCCAACAAATATATGAAAAAGTGCTCAACATCACTGCATCACTGATCATTACAGAAATGCAAATTAAAACCACAATGAGATACCGTCTCACACCAGTCACAATGGTTACTATTAAAAAGGCAAAAAACAACAGATGTTGGTGAGGTTGTGCAGCAAAGTTAATGCTTATACCTGATGTTGGAAATGTAAACTAGTTCAACCACTATGGAAACTAGTTTGGAGATTCTCAAAGAACTTAACACAGACTACCATTTGACTCAGCAATCCGCTTACTGAGTATATACCCAAATGAAAAAAAAAAATCATTCTACCAAAAAGACGTGTGTGTGTGTGTGTGTGTGTGTGTGTGTGTGTGTGTTCATCACAGCACTATTCAAAATAACAAAGAGGTGGAATCGACGTAGATGCCCACTAACGGTGGACTGGATAAAGAAATGTGGTACAAAGCTGGGCATAGTAGCTCATGTGTATAATCCCATCACTTTGGAAGGCCAAGGCAGTGGGGTGGATCACATGAGCCTAGGAGTTTGATACCTGTCCAGGGAACATGGAGAAAACCCATCTCTGCCCCACAAAATACAAAAGTTAGTCAGGCATGGTGGTATGTGCTTGTAGTCTCAGCTACTTGGGCAATTAGAGTGGGAGGATTGCTTGAGCCCAGGAGGCAGAGGTTGCAGTGAGTCAAGATCACACTGCTGCATTCCATCCTAGGTGACAAAGTGAGACCCTATCTCAAAAAGGAAAATGTGGTTAATGTACTCCATGGAGTATTATGCAACTATGAAAAAGAACAAAATAATGCCCTTTCCAGCAACATGGATGCAGTGAATTAATGCAAGTGAATTAATGCAAGAACAGAAAACGTAAGTGAATTAATGCAAGAACAGAAAACCAAATACTGCATGTTCTCACTTATATGTGGGGGCTAAACATTAAGTACACACACACACACAGGTGGGAACAAGAGATACCAGGGGCTAATAGATGAGGGAGGCTCAGAGGGGAACAAGGGTTGAAAAACTATCATATTTTATGCTCACTTCCTGGGTGATTGGATAATTAATACCTTAAATCTCAGCGACACACAATTTACCCATGTAAGAAACCTGCACAGCTACCCCCGGACCTAAAATGAAAGTTAAAAAAAAATGTTCATATAGGGCTCTTGTATTCTGTATTGTTTCTCTTTCTTCTCTCTTCCCTTCATTGCCCCAATCTTTTGTCAAGTTCAACTCATCTTGAAACAGAAACTCTGAATCACTAAAGTGTCATAAAATTTATTCTGTTTGTGAACAAAATTTAAACAATATGTAATCCATGGAATTGCATTAACTCCAGCTGTCAATTATTGATGCTCACTGTTTGTCAGGTACTGTGCTTAGCACATTATCTATGTTGTTTCTCATAATCTTATACACAAACTGGCGAGGTCGATACCATTCTCTTCGTGGAAAAAGATAAGGACACTGGTACCTAGAAAAATTATGCAACTTGATCAAAATCAGACAGCTGGTATTGGATGGATTACATATGATTTAAATCCAGGTTACCTTGACCTAATTTCCTTGCTCTTAAATACTTCACTTTACTCCTTGTACTCTATATATAGAATTAGAATCTTAAAAGTGGAAAGGAGCTTACACATTTTCTCATCTAACCTAATGCATAACTACTCTGTATGTCTCTCAGATATTCTTGAACCTTCTAAATGACGGAAACCTAACTTCAGCCTGAGGCAGCATCGTCCATTTTCAAAAACGTTTGCAAAGGGTTATGTGTATCCAACACTTGCCTTTGCCTGTAGTGCTATGGGAAAGTTCATCTCACAGGTGTCATGCATAATCGTTTAATGCTGTGTAGCGGGGCAGTATAATGTATCGATAAAATGAGAACAACAATCAGAACAATGTGGGCAACTTTAAAACAGTGGAGGGTTAAATGAGGTAATACATGTAAAGTGCCTGGTACTTAGTAACTTATAAAAAGTGTTAAATTACTTCCATCAGAGCTCAAGCATTCCTTTAAGGCTCTGGGGAGTTCCTTTACCTCCTCTTTCTGGAAGCAAAAAAAAAAAAAAAAAAAAAAAGAACTTTCAGCAAAGTGATAGTTGGTTCTAAATAATGAACTTATTTCAAGCCGGGATTCTACTACAGTCTTATCTTTAATCTTTAACTTTATTTGATATCTGACATTTGCATTTATTCTTATTCAGGTTTTGGCTTAGCTTTTTCAGACTAACACATTGTTTGTGTGACCTAGCAGCGTTAGTCCAAGCTTTGACAAGTTTTTGTTCCTATTAGCTCCAAATGCTTCAATCTGAAGGTGACTGTTTCCAGGATCCAAGGGCCCTAATAGTATACTCTAGCTTCACCACCCTGCACACTTGGCTGTGGGCAGGAGAAGATGGGCAGCCTTCACGTGATGGCCTCTCAAAGGTTTGAGGGTAGTTTTTAATGCCATTTCTAGGCTAAATGATACCTGTTGGGTATCAATTATATAACATAGCCCTTCCTCATTCATGTGTATTTTGTCAATATCTGCCAAAATTTTGTTTTCCAGAATTGGGCAACATATTCCAAGTCTGGTCTGATCTTGACAAAGTACCACTCTTACCTTCTATGTTCCAGCAACCTAATCTTTTTAATTGAATATAGGAGGCAACCCGCTTCCACAGTGTGGAAGCTTTGTTCTTTTGCTCTTTGCAATATATCTTGCTGCTGCTCAAAAAAAAAAAAAAAAAAAAAAGAGTATAGGAGAGGGGTGGGGGGAGAGAGAGAGAAAGAGAGAGAGAGAGAGAGTGTGTGTGTGTGTGTGTGTGTTTGCATTCGGGCATAATATAACACAGTGGTTAATTTTTCAGCCACTCTATCAATTTTTATTCTGTTCTAAAACTACACAAGAAACACTTTTGATTCAGTTACTCGTAACCCCCCCTTTTTTTTGCTATAATAGAAGGAACTCACACAAAAATGTTATTCTATTTTGTCCATTCTTATTTACAGATGTGCCTTTACTTTGACCAAAATGCCACAAAATAAGAGTAAGAGGAGACAGTTCAGATTTAAAATGTTTCTTTCCATTTCAATTAAAATTTAAACTAGAGGTGGTGTGTATAAAAAAAGTTGGTATGCAAGGTAACTCTATTGAAGGAAGTGGAATATGAATTTACCATCTTTACCGAACCAATTCATTCTCAGTGTCACCTCAGTCCCTGGTCAATTTCTCATGCTTTTCATTTGGTATGGTCATGTATGAAAAATTTTAAAATTAACTCAAATGCTGTCACTTTACTCAGTATGTTAGGCTTCTTTTTATTTTCCAAAGACTACTATTTTAAATATGCTGGCTTTCCATGGTTTTTTTTTTTTTTTTTTACTACTTTTAGACACAAGACACATTGGTTTAATTTCTTGGGGGGTGGGTATAAGTAACCAACTTGAGCTAGTTTATGAGAAAAAAAAATAGGGGATATAATTGAGGAAAAGGAGAGCTAGAAGAAAAGATAGGAACCAGAGCATCCTCAAAAACCCCAGCAGTGGAAATTTGTGGCATTTCCTCCAGAGTTAGATTTCCCAACCCTCTTTTGAACTATTTCATGATAATATAAATCTTGTAAACTCCCTGTAGAATTTTGAAATTATTTCATTATTTTTCTATTTTAATTATAAGCAAATGGTTAAATGAGAAATTTTTTTTTTTTTTTTTTTTTATAAAGAAGAAAGGTTTAATTGGTTCACATTTCTGCAGGCTATACAGGAAGCATGGCAACATCTACTTCTGGGGAGGCTTCAGGGAGCTTTTACTCATGGCGGAAGGCAAAGCAGGAGCAGGCATCTTCACATTGCCAGAGCAAGAGGAAGAGAGAGAGAGGGGAGGTGGCACACACTTTTAAACACCCAGATCTCATGAGAACTGTATCACAAGAACAGCACCAGAGGAGGAAATTGTCACACATGATTCAGTCATCTCCTACCAGACTCCACCGCCAACACTTGGGATTATAATTTAACATGAGATTTGGGTGGGGATGCAAATCCAAACCGTATTGTTTCACCTGCGGCCCCTCCTAAATTAAATGAGAAATATTTTATTCTTACCTCAGTATGTCAGTTGCAGTCGTTTAAGCTACTATAGCAAAATCTCAAATATTCAGTAAGTTTATTTCTCAGTGTGTGATGATCTAAGTAAGACAAGCTCTCCCAAGCAGCCAGGTGGCTGGCATTGCTCTATACAGTCATTCTATGTTTGTTCCTCCATCTCCTAAGGATTTTATTGTTTTCAACATGATACAGCATCAAAAATAGACAAAAATAGCATTTGTGATTTGATTTTTAAAAAATTTTTTTAGAACATAAATATATTTTAATGTTTTTCTGAACTTTGTACTTAAATAATGAAATAAGAATGGTTTTTAGATGTGAATAACCTTTCTTCCCAATAGATGAAAAGCTACACATAATCATTCTTATACTGTCTCTTAGTAAGTTTTTTTTTTTTTTTCTTCTTTTTTGAGACGGAGTCTTGCTCTGTCACCCAGGCTGGAGTGCAATGGTGCCGTCTCGGCTCACTGCAACCTCTGCCTGTGGGGTTTAAGTTATTATCCTGCCTTCCTGCCTCAGCCTCCCGAGTAGCTGGTATTACAGGCACGTGCCACCATGCCTGGCTAATTCTTGTATTTTTAGTAGAGACAGGTTTTCACCATGTTGGCCAGGCTGGTCTCCAACTCAAGTAATCCGCCCTCCTTGGCCTCCCAAGGTGCTGGGATTACAGGTGTGAGCAACCGCACCCGGCCATTGTCTCTTATTAACGTTTAATTTCTAGAGTTTAAAAAACATTTATATAGGCAAGGCAAGAATTTCAATCAGATAACTTCAACTTATAATTGTGTTATCCACATATATAGTTTTTACTTCCTCACCCTTCCTTCACTATTCATTCAATCCGTGTCCATTTTATTATCAGTCTCTGTTTTTCTATAAACCCTGCTCTGCCGAAGGTCACCAATGATCTCAGTGTTATAAACCTAATGGATTTAAGATTTTTCACTGTTGACTGTCTTTTTAAAGCACTCTTTATGTTAGTGTCCTTGATGTCGCACTGTCTCAGATGTCAACTTCCTCCTTGGGTACTCTTTATCAGTCTTCTTTATTAATTCCTCTTTTTTACCTATACCTAAAGTATTATGTCTTCTCATGGCTCAGCCTGGAGACCTCTTTTCTTCTCATTCTGTGTGCTCAATGGCTTTAGATACCATCTCTATGTCTGTAACTCATGAACTCATATTTTAGATTCTGGCCTCTTTTCTGAGCTCCAGATTTATTTCTAATGGTCTACTCTGAGTTCTAACAGGCATATCAAACTGAATGTCTGCCAAAATGTAACGCCTTCAGTTTTCCTTTTCTTAGTGAATGATACCTGCATTAATTTAGCTATATGGGACAATAATTTCATTCATTTATTCAAAAAATATTTATTGAGTATCTATTTTGTGCCAAAGGTTATCCCAAGTATTAGGCCTACAAAAAAATTACCTTTTTATTTATCGTTTTTTGTATATCCAATTTATGAGCAAATCTTAATTGTATCCAGTTCACTACCAAAACTTTCTCAATCACATCCAGTTCTCTCCATTACCACTGCCCCCACCATAGTCCAAGTCAGTTTGTAGACTTTCTTACAGCAATTGCCAAGGTAAATTTTTTTCTGGATTACAGCCATAGCCTCCTGTTGTTCTTTCTTCCATCTTTGTCAGCTTATTGACATTTTCACATAGAAGTCATGATAATCATTGAAAGTGTAAACCATTTTATTCCACTGTTCAGTAGCTCCAACTGCAAGTAGAATAAAAGTCTAATTTCTTACCAGGTACAACAATGGTCTGTCACTGCCCACCTCTCAAAATGCAAGTTTCCTCTGGATGCCAAGTACTAGACACAATGATATTGTTCTGATTCCCAATGGCACCAAACTATTTTTCATTTCTTTTCCTGGAATGCTTCATAATTTTTAATTACTCTAATCTCATGTTAAATATTTATTTTTCCAGAGATGAATCCTGATTTAAATTTTGCTCTTATTTTCTCTTAATCATTTTCCTCATAGGGATCATAGAGTTTATAATTATATGTTTATTTGTATATTGAGTTATTATCTCACCAACTAGATTCTAAAATCCATGAGATTAGGAATCCTGTCTGTTTTGTTCATTTTAGACCAAATATTTAGCATAGTGCCTGATATATAGTAGTCATTTATTGTATATTTGTTGAATAAATGAATGAATCCTCGAGTAAATTTGGGAAAATGTCAACTTTTCTACAGTTATCCTAAAGTGGTTATCTTTTAACATCCATGCTTCCTGTTTTTGATCAATAGTTCATCATGGGTATAAAATAAATAATATATGGCCAAGAATAAAGTAATTTAAAAACTAAAATAGTCAACCTGACTGCTATGGTTTGAATATACCCCCTTCAAAATTTAAATGTTGAAACTTAATGGCCAATGTGATGGTATAAAGAGGTGAGACCTTTACGAGGTGATTAGGTTATTAGGGCTCCTCATCCTCATGACTGGGATTAAGGCCATTATAAAAGAGGCTTCACCATTAGCTTGCACTTTCCACCTTCTTCCATGCGAGGACACAGCACTTCTTCCCTCCTGAGAATGCAACAACAAGGCACCATCTTGGAAGCAGAAAGCAGCCCTTACCTGACAACCAAACCTGCCAGAGCCTCGATATTGAACTCATAACCTCCAATATTATGAGAAATAAGTTTCTGTCTTTTATAAATTACCCGTTCGTAGGTATTAGGTTGGTGCAAAAGGAATTGCAGTTTTTGCCATTGAAAGTAATGCCAAGACCTCAATTGCTTTTGCGCCAACCTAATGTTTTGTTATACCAGTGAAAAATGTACCAAGATACTGACCATGCAAAGGGTTGATGAACTGACTGCGTGAAGACTCATGAGCATGGTGTTTGTCCTCCACTGAGAGCCACACGGGCTCACTTGACAATTCTTGAACTTCCCAGTCAGTGTGGTTAGCATGGTTTGTAACTCCTCTTCTTTTTTATCTAATCCACAGTTTTTCAGTTGAGTTTTTGAATATTTTAGGCATATAATTAAGTATTCTAAAATAATTTTGCTTTCTTTCAAATTTTCATAATTCTTTATTACCACACTCATCATTTCTGATTCATCAGAAAGTATTTTTTTTTTTTTTTTTTTTTTTAACAACTGAACTCAAAGTCTCTTGAGATTCTATGGTAAAATCAATTCCTTTAGGACATACTTCAGAATAAGTTAATTGGAAATTTTAAAAATATCACATTTACCAAGTTGTCACTATGTTTAGTAGTATATGTTAACTAGTGCAGTCTAAACAAGTAGGAAAGTACAATTTATGTTTAGAATTTATAATTTATTTATACACAATTTTTTAATGTGTAAATGACCTATTTGAGTTTACTTGGCATTTTTTTACATGCCACTTATTTAAGAATTTTGGTGAAAGAGAAGAACTGTTAGGAATAATACTAATCTGTGAATATTGAACTTAGTTTTTTTCCACTCCAGAAAAATGAAATAAGAGTAATTGGAAGCAAATATATAACAAATTACATATTCTTTTAAAATTAGAGGTTCAAAAACCTCTTTTGAATAATGAGACTAGGAATAGAGATAATTAAGAAAAACTGTCGGTTTTTAGGACTATGCACATATATACACAAGTGCACTCACACTTTCTACCTAGGTGTCTTTTTTGGGGGGGCTTTGGGGGGTGCGGGTGTGGCTATAGTGATATGTCAACAACACTGGTTTCCCTACCACTTAACTAAATGGGTGATCTTTTCAGATCCTGTTATTGGCAGGAATTTTATTTCCCAGAAGGAAATATTTGCTTGAGATGATTAATCCTGTATTTAAGTACTGTTTGCCAGTGTGATTTAAGTGTTACCATAGTTCCCTAGCAGTTCACAATTCTGTCATTTTAGACCTGACCTCACACTTACTTCCACTCACCTTCAACTTATCCTTTAAAACTGCGAACTTAGTCTTCATACTTATCCTTTTATTAGACTATAAAATCCTGAAGGGCTGCTACTATGTTAGTCTCATCATTGCATCCTCTACAAGGTTTAGCCCAATAGCTTATATGCAGTACAAACACAGTAACATTTTTTTATTTGGACTTTTGTGTGTATATCTTGTCTCTAAAACTAGTTTCATGACAGCAAGGGCTGTGACAGTTAGAAATTTGAATAAAAGCCCCACTCACCTTTATGAAGTGATTCCTTTAAGACAAAGGAGGCTTCTATTGGGTATCATTATTCCTCTTCAAAAACACTGCATGGAATGTTAGTTAACCTCAAGCTTTAATACAGAAACCTACCTTCTCTTGCCCTGGTTACTGAACAGCTGCCTTCTGCTCTTATTCCTTGGTCTGCTCTGCTGTGATTTTCTCACTTTCTAAAGCAGTCCACTTGATCAAGCAAGTATTTATCTATCTTAGCCAGATTTATCTATCTATCTAACTTGAATTGTCACGCCTGAGCTGGAACACTCTGGCAACATTACCATGTTTTTTCTCAGTTTTGCTCCTCTTCAGACTGAGAACTAATTTAGTCTGAGTCAGTTCCTGAGTCAACCACCCAATATGTGCTGGCTGCCACAAGGCCAATATCTTGCTTAACCCTATTTAGTAAATTGTGTTCTCATTGCTTCCTAACTCTGGGTCATGCTGGTTTTTGTGACACAGCTGGCAACTGTTTATATCACCAGTCTCTAACACAGTACTATATGTAGAAGCCATCAAGTACCTATTAGAGACAAATTCTTACAGCAAATGGTGTGAACAGTATTCAGAGAGTCCCCTTCGACTCCCATCACCAAGCCTCAAGTAATTTTAATCATTTGCCTGTGCTTGAAACCCCTACATGCTTGGAGATAGTTGACTGGAATCCATGCCACTTGAGACGAGGGGAAAAAGTCTACTGCCAAACTAACTTATTTGGGTAGATTTCTACATTCAGTGTTAGATTAAGTGCATAAACATTAGCTTAATCCTCTAATAAATACAATTTTAGAAGAGTATTTATTTTGTATTTGTAAATGTATTTATATTACATTTACTTGGCTTCCATCTTGATTTATCACTGTCTTACGCATACCTTTTTTTCCTTTAGCAAATCTATTGCTTCTTCCATGCTTAAGTTATCCACAGAGAACTCCCCCGCACTGAATTTAGGGGATGGTATTTCCTTTGGTTTGATACCTGTTTAAAATACTCCTGAAGTAATTCATTACAAAGTTTTCGGCTGTTTTTGTTTTCTCTACCTAAAACTCGTTTTCTAAATAGAAGTTGTTTTCACACACAGGAGAATTTGTTCATGTGTACGGAGACAACACCTAATTTGATTTTGAAGATCACATAGGAAATACAGCATGTCCATTGATTTTTTGATAACCTTCTAAATACAATCACTGTTAGTCACGTATTGTAGTAAAAGATGTTTGTTAAAGTTTTCCATTTCAAGGAATTTATAACCTAGAGGTAATAACTTATCCAAATATCTATAACACAAACTATATTATGTGATTCATTTCTTTCTAGATTTTTTTTTCCTTTTTTTTTTATTATTATACTTTGAGTTCTAGGGTACATGTGCATAACGTGCAGGTTTGTTACATATGTATACTTGTGCCATGTTGGTGTGCTGCAACCATCAACTCGTCAGCACCCATCAACTCATCATTTACATCAGGTATAACTCCCAATGCAATCCCTCCCCCCTCCCCCCTCCCCATGATAGGCCCCGGTGTGTGATGTTCCCCTTCCCGAGTCCAAGTGATCTCATTGTTCAGTTCCCACCTATGAGTGAGAACATGCGGTGTTTGGTTTTCTGTTCTTGTGATAGATCTTATGTTCGTTTTCTTTCTATTTCTGCCATTTGGAAACAATACTTCCTTTTAAAAACATCTTCCTTGTCAGTTCTTATAGGAATATTATGTGGAAATTAATTTATATCGATGATAAACCCTAAATTGAATTGCCGTTAATGATTTTGCCTGCATTTAGTTTTTAATTTCCTGTAATAGGACTTCACTGTTTTCCAGTATTATCAATCAATGGCATATTCAAAATTTTCAGTAGGGTACATAATTCCTATATATTTCTCATATGTGTTTTATTAATGGTGACAACTTGGAATATAAAATCAGTTCTTCTGACTCAAAATCAGCTTTTTCCACCTCATTATGAATGCTCTGCAATGCCACATTGTGCCCTAAAGTGGTGGTTCTTGATCATTTTTGGAAATACCTTCTTTGTGATGCAAATTATGAGCTCTTTTCCCAGTAAAAATGCATATATGAACATACAGTTCAGATTTTGCACACAATTTCAGGTATGTTTTCGGACACTCTGAAGCTAATCCAGGAAGTGTCTCATAGCTTTGCTCTAAATTTATGTAATTGGGATCCTGGGAACACAAGGTTGGGCTTGCTATTAGAGAATATATTGGATATTATTTGACTCACAATTCTTCCATATTAGTGGCAAATAAATGATGCCATGGATCAGAAATGGGATTGAGTTGAGATTTGTAAAATAGGAAAAAAGGAGGGTAATAATCAAAAGTCATACCAGAATTATTTGTAAAAAATTCATTACATATAATAGATTCTAAAGATGATAAAGAAATTAATAAATTGATTTTAAGAGAAAAAAATACAGTTTTTGCTTTGTCAGCAAGCAATTCAGTATTCAGTGTAAATAGTAGCTATAGAGAAATGAATAAAGTGAAAAGAAGATTTTCACATCACAAAATTGGGCACGTAAAGCTTTCTGAATCAATAAATCACTGAAACTTTTTAAAAAACAAATACACAATGAGTAAAGAAGCAATAAAATGACAAAAAAAAAGGCCTATAGGAGCCACAACTAACTTGCAGCTCCCACTTGGAGCTGTGGACACAGCAGCGTGTGGAGACTCACATTGTGAACTTTTGCTCCAAGAACTACTGCAGGAACATACCAGGAAAGCTGAGAGAATCCATAGACCCTTTGAAGGAGGTGGACTGCCAACGCAGGCTACAATGCAGACAGCCAAGAACTGTGAGTCTACTTGCTTTCTCAGCTAGGAGGCTGGTAGCTGGGGGCAAGTTCTCAGCCCTGCTCACTGGCTGCCTGGAAATAAACTTGGTGCTGCTGGGGGAGCATGGTAGAAGTGAGACTGGCCTTTTGGGCTGTGGGCTGTGTGGCAGCTGGGTGAGGCCTGTGGCTGCCAGCTTTCCCCCACTTCCTAGTGACATGTGTGATGTGGCAGAGACAGCCATCATTCCCTTGGGAAATAACTCCATTGGCCTGGGAACCACATCCCCATCCCCTACAGCAGCCACAGCAAGCCCTGCTTAAGGAGAGCCTGGGCTCAGACATGCTGAACCCTGCCCCCACCTGGGGGTCTTTCTCTACCTGCCCTGGTAGCTGAAGACAAAGGACATAATCTCTTGGGAGCTCTATGGCCTCACCCACAGCTTGACCCTAGGGCAAGCTTGTATCCTCCCTATACTACTGTAGCTGATGTGCTCCTGAAAGTGCCATCTCCTGGCTGGAAGTCAAACAACACAAAACCAGTGCACTTAACAGTACAATCAAGGACCCTCACAGAGTCCACAATACTCCCCTGCTACCTCCACCAGAGCAGGTTCTGGTATTCATGGCTGAGAGATCTGAAGACCGATCACATCACCGGACTCTTTGTAGACACTCCCCAGTACCAGCCCAGATCCCAGTAGCTCTCCTGGGTGGCTAGATCCAGAAGAGAAATAACAGTCACTGCAGTCTGGCTCTCAGGAAGCCCCATCATGCCTTGGGGAATGGGGAGAGCACCAAATCAAGGGAGCACCCCAAGGGACAAAGGAATCTGAACAGCAGCTCTTGAGTGCCAGAATAAAATGATAATTAAAAGGTTGCCAAAAATAACAACAAAAAAATCGAGGGCCAGACAGATTCACTGCTGAATTGTATCAGACATTCTAAGAAGAATTGGTACCATTTCTATTGACACTATTCCAAAAGATAGAGAAAGATGGAATCCTCTCTAAATCATTCTGTGAAGCCAGTATCACCCTAATACCAAAACCAAGAAAGGACATAATGATAAAAGAAAACTGCACACCAATATTTCTGATGAACATAGATACAAAAATGCTCAACAAAATACTAGCTAACTGAATCCAACAGCATATCAAAAAGATAAGCCACGCCATAGTTTGCTCAGAATGATGCACACCAACATGGCACATGTATACATATGTAACAAACCTGCACATTGTGCACATGTACTCTAGAACTTGAAGTATAATAATTTAAAAAAAAGATAAGCCACAATAATCAAGTGGATTTCATGCCAGGGATGCAGGGATGATTTAACATACACAAGTCAATGAATGTGAGACACCACATAAACAGAATTAAAAACAAAAACCACATGATCATCTCAATAGATGAAAACCAAGTATTTGACAAAATCCAGCATTTCTTTATGATTAAACACCCCAGAAAAATCGGCGCAGAAGGGACATACCTTAAGGTAATAAAAAGCCATCTATGACAAACTCACAGCCAACATTATACTGAATGGGGAAAAGTTGAAAGCATTCCCCCTGAGAACTGGAACAAGATAAGGATGCCCACTTTTACCACTTCTATTCAACTTAGTACTGGAAGTCCTAGCCAGAGCAATCAGACCAGAGAAGCAAATAAAGGGCATCCAAATTGGTAAAGAGGAAGTCAAACTGTCACGATTTGCTGATGACATAATCATAGAAAATGCTAAAGATTCATCCAAAAAGCTCCTAGAACTGGTAAATGAATTCAGCAAAGTTTCACGATACAAAATTAATGTACAGAAATCAGTAGATCTGCTGTACACTAACAGCGACCAAGCTGAGAATCAAATCAAGAACACTCAACCCCTTTAACAGTAGCTGCAAAAACAAAAAAATAAAATACTTGCGAATATACCTAACTAAGGAGATGAAAGACCTCTACCAGGAAAACTAGAAAGCCCTACTGAAAGAAATCATAGATGACACAAACAAATGGAAACACATCCCATGTAGAATCAATATTGTGAAAATGACCATACTCCCAAAAGCAATCTACAAATTCATTGCAATTCTCATCAAAATACCACCATCATTATTCACAGAATTGGACAAAATTCTGAAATTCAAATGGAATCAAAAAAGAGCCCACATAGCCAAAGCAAGACTAAGTAGAAAGATCAAATCTGGGGGCATCACATTACCTGACTTCAAATTATACTATAAGACCATATTCACCCAAACAGCATGGTACTGGTATAAAAATAGCATATAGACAAATGAACAGAATAGAGAACCCAGAAATAAAGCCAAATACTTACAGTCAAATGATCTTTGACAAAGCATACAAAAACTTAAAGTGGGGAAAGGACACCCTATTCAACAAATGGTGCTGGGATACTTGACAAGCCAATGTTGAAGAATGAAACTGGATCCTCATCTCTCACCTTATACAAAAATCAACTCAAGATGGATCAAAGACTTAAATCTAACAAGTGAAACCATAAAAATTCTAGAAGGTGACATTGGAAAAACTCTTCTAGAGATTGGCTTAGGCAAAGACTTCATGACCAGGAACCCAAAAGCAAATGTAACAAAACCAAAGATAAACAGTTGGAACTTGATTAAACTAAAAAGCTTCACACAACAAAAGAAATAATCAGCAGACAACCCGCAGAGTGGGAAAAAACCTTGGCAATAAATACTTCTGACAAAGGACTAATATCTAGAATCTACAAGGAACTCAAACCAATCAGCAAGAGAAAAACACAATCCCATCAAAAAGTGGACTAAAGACATGAATAGACAATTCTCAAAAGAAGATATACAAATGGCCAACAAACATATGAAAAAATGCTCAGTATCACTAATGGTAGGGGAAATGCAAATCAAAACCACAATGCGATATCACCTGCCTCCTGCAAAAATGGCCATAATAATAATAATAAAAAAAATAGATGTTGGAATGGATGTGGTGAAAAGGGAAGACTTTTACACTGTTGGTGGAAATGTAAACTAGTACAGTCACTATGGAGAACAGTGTAGAGATTCTGTAAAGAACCAGAAGTAGGTCTACCATTTGATCCAGCAGTCCCACTCCTGGGTATCTACCCAGAGGAAAAGAAGTTATTAAATGAATATGATACTTGCAAACGCATGTTTATAGCAGCACAATTCACAATTGCAAAAACCTGGAACCAGCCCAAATGTCTGTCAGTCAATGAGTGGAGAAAGAAAATGGGGTGTGTGTGTGTGTGTATATATATATACACACACCATTATATATACCATATATATACACCATGGAATACTATTCAGACATTAAAAAAGAAATAATGGCATTCACAGTAATCTGGATGGAATTGGAAACCATTATTCTAAGTGACATAACTTAGGAATGGAAAATCAAATCTCTTATGTTCCTACTCATAAGTGGGAGCTAAGCTATGAGGATGCAAAGGCATAAGAATGATACAATGGACTTTGGGGACTCATGGAAATGGTGGGAGTAGGGGAAAGGACAAAAGACTACACATTGGGTACAGTGTACACTGCTTGGGTGATGGGTGCACCAAAATCTCAGAAGTCACCACTAAAGAGCTCATTGATGTACAAAAATAAATAAATTTTCAAAATATATAAAATTTTATGCTAATCAAAAACTTCTTTTGTTTAACATTTAATATACATCATGTATTACTATTTGAAGGATTATTGGATTTACTTGATAAATAAATCCCACCAATTCAGAATTTACTACTACCTCCATAGTTACATAGATCTCATCATTATTCATCTAGATTTAAAATATTAGTCAGGTAAAAACAATTCACAAGTTACCAGCTAGCTTTTAAAATATCACTAGTAAGTCAATTTCCATTGCCATGTATCTTATCTATCAACCAAGCAATGTTTTTCAGTAGGATGATAAAATGCTCATGCTTTAGATTGCTATCATGTTTGGTTACTTTTAGTTTGGAAGCTTGAAGTTCATTTGAAGTGTGAAAATCTACAGAAACTTATCAATTGTTCCTGATTTTAACCAAGTACTTTAAGATCTTCCATGTAGGAAGACGCTTAAACTAAGTCTTACAGGTTGTCATGACAACATGGGTAGTGTTCCATGAAAAGGGATTTGAGTTTGATCATATTTGAGGTTGTCCTGGCAATATGACAACTGACTTCATGAATGAGGTGTCACCTTACCAGTTAAACTGGTTTTAGGATGATTGGAAATCTACTGAAAAAACATATATATATATATGTTCAGAATATATACATATTTTATATATACATATATCTTCAGAATATATACATATAATATCAGAAAAAGTCTTGCTGTTTTGAAAAAGGCACAAAAGAAATAACATTTGAGGCTTAGAAGTGAGGGAAATACACATTAAAGTTGGAAAAGAGATATGTGAGAATGAGATGGGGAAATGGAAAGACAGAGAATAACAGAGAAAAGATATAAAGACAATAGAACAAATAAGGAAAAGGAGAATGTCATTAATAAATCAAAGCATTTCATTTTACCATTACTGAGTTAGGAAGGTTGAACATGGGAAGAAGGGAAAAAGTCACTATGGAAACATTAGGGCACTTTGACAAACAGGAGTGCCCTATCATGTTGTAACTATGTTGTTGTTACTATTGTTATTATCAGGGTGTCAGATGCAGTATCAGTCTAGAAGCATACCTGCAGCATTTATTTACAGGTATCTGACAAAGGAGTTTTGAAGGAAAGAGCTTCAAGCTAAATGAGTTCAGCACAACAGAAAACAGCTCTTTATCCCATATCACTTTCATACATTGACAATGAGAAATAAATCTCACATCAATCAGAGCAGCTGTGAATGCAAATTTTAACAGTAAATATTAACAGTTATGTTTCTAACATGTTTAGATATCTAAGTTGAAATACAAATTGAGTGCTTTTACTTTCTTCAAGGAGAAAACCTAGTTCTTTTAAGAAAAAGGAGAAGTTTGGTAAAATGAGATGAAAGTAAATAACATACAGTAGATTTCTGGCATGTGTATATATTTGCACATGTGCATAAAACTCTGATGTCTTTATCTCTCTATTTATTATATGCTACATTTTTAAACTAGGACTTCTAAACCTTGGTTCCATGGTCCAGAGACTTTGGGGGTTCAATGGAACCCCTGAAATCAATTGCCAAATTTGTGTGCATGTTATATGGGTATGTGCATTTTCTGGGGAAGATGATCCAAAATTTTAATCAGATGATTAATGACCCTCAAAATATTAAGAATCATTTACTAATGAAAAAATGTTGATTCTGTGCAAAAGTCCTGAAGAGGAAGGAAAAGAGATAAATAGCCAGGAATTTTTCACTCTGTGCAAGGCAGTCATGGGAAAGGACTCTTGTCTCTGAATACTATTGGGTACCCTGAAGCTATTGATGTGATGTTTAACCACCCTTAATATTGCCAGAAACAGAGACTAATGCAGAAGTTAGTTTATAGCACTTATTTAAGAAATAAGTCACTAAAGCATAGTATAAAGGCATCACCAATGATCATCTGTGAACAAAACAAAGACCCCTGCCTTCCTGAAGTTCACGTTCTAGCAGGAAGGAAGAGAAGTACGGATACAAGCACAAGATATGATGAGATTTAACTACCTAAGAATTTCCAGAGATTTGTAAGTGTCTGCTACTGAGTAGATGCTTAACTAATATTGATGGAAGAAAGAAAGGAAGAGAGGGAGATAAAGAGGGAAGATAGTAATGAAATAGACCTTAATCAATTAAATATTGTTCTTGTTTTGCACATCCTAACATATTCCATAATTCTTGTTGTTAATAGAAAACTAATTAAATGAATCTTTAATCAGACAAATTAAATTCAGCAGTTTATTTGAGCAAACAATTCATGAATTGGGCAGCACTCAGAATCAGAAGTTCCGAGAGCTCCACCAAGCAGTGGAGCAAATTAGGTCATATTCCTGGTTCTCAGTTTCTTCTTCTACAAAATACAGGCAATTCTGCTGATTGTTACTACTGTCTTATGGATTAAATAAGATAAGGTAATGTAGTGTGACCACACAATACATGTTCAATAAAATTTTTATTCTTTTCTGAATGAGAAAGAAAGTTTCTCTAGGTTAGATTGCCATACTCAACTTACAAAATAAACTCTAATTAAATAAAGCAAACACTAAATTTGAAGCAGTTTACTAAACCACTGAAATAAGTGCTTTAAGAATGCATCTAAAAGAACCTCTTATTGAGGGGCCATCATCACGGAAGACAATTTCAACATCTTTTTTTTAAATCACATTAAAATTAAAACGTACTTTCTTTGTGATTTATAGATATACCAGTTGAAATCGATTTGTTTATCTTCTGGAAGGACACATAATATGGTTTCTATTCTTTTATGAGATAATCAGTGTGGCCACAAGAAGAGGCAGAAGGAGAGGCTCAGGAAAACAAAGGTTATTATACCCACAGAAGGAAGGCATGTCATGTGGGGCTACATGGGAAAGACACAAGGGTGGTCAGAGGACAGAAGCAAGGGGAAGGGTTAGACCACTACTGGTATGGAAGTTTCCTGGGGAAGGCAAGGCAAGGTCAGGCAAACAGTTTGGGATTAGCTGGTTTGAATAATTTTGATGTGCTTTGGATGATAGAGGTGGTCGCTGCTTGCCTGGCATCTAGCCCTGGGATTCTTAAGGCAGAGAAAATATTGCCTCCTGGGGTGTAAAGGCCAGATAAAGAAAGTATAGTTCAGAATTGGTTTGCACGCATATCAAAGAGATGGTTCTGACTAGGTTCTTTGTTATCTTTAAAAATTGTCTAGATCTGAGAGCAATCTCCTTGCCCGAAAGGATTTTTTTTTAAGTTGTCAAAACATCACAGTACACAGAAAATTTAAAAATATTTACAACACGTAGGGTAGTGATTATGAGCACAAACTCTAGGCTACAACTTTAATACTTATATTTACTTAGCTTGAGTGCATAATTTAACCCCATCAGTGCCTCGATTTCCTCATCTATAAAATTGCAATAGTTGGAGTATATGCTTTATAGGACTTTGTGGGGATTAAGAGAGTTAATACATGTTCAGTGTATAAAACAATGCCCACTATACATACATTAATGTATAATGGTAATTAAATATAATGTTTTAACAATTATAATATTTAAATTCATTGGTGACTAGGTAAATTTTGGTTTCAAATGGTTACCACCTTTAAGTTAAATAGGAAAGTTTATTTTAACCTTCTCACATTTGTCTGATTTCATGCATTTCGTTTAGTGACAAATTTTAATTTTCATTTAGCAGAACCTTTGGCACCTAGACAAATTACACTAAAGAAGGTAGTAGTTGAAAGGTTTACTTATTTATATAGATACCTGAGGGTAAATTATCTTAGCTGATTAAACAAGTAGACATTCTGCTCGAAATTAAATAGTAGAGTTAGGAATTTGGAGAAATCTTTTGTGAAACAATCTTCGAGACAAAACTTAATTCTTTCATAATAGTGCAGAAAGTTGGGTCTTGAAGAGGTCTCAATCTACTTTCTGGGAAAAGTTTTGGGCCCACTTACAGGGTCTTGAGATACCCACTTATTTAGGAAGCATCGATTATTTGTCTTTGTCTTCTAGAATAGGAGCTCTATGGCAGAATTTTATGCTTTTAGGTACTGGGATATCTTCAGCATCTAGAGCAGTGCCTAGAACTTTCCTATCACCTGCATCCAGTGATGTCTTAGAATCAGAACTTAGCTCCTTAGAACTTAGTTTATTTCAAGTACAGTGGCATATAGTTCATGTTAGAATAAATTATTGCCATCTGCTATATGTTCAATATGTCCCGGAAATGTTACATCTGTAAATCTTTTTCAACCTTTACAACATCTCTTGGAGATATGTATTATCATTCCAGTTTTCAACTGTAAAAACAGAAAAAAGAAACAAACAAAAGCAACAAGAGATGGGAGGGAAAGTAAGTTATCCCTGGAGACACAGCAAGTAAGAAGTAGACAAGGAATTCAAACACAGGCCTGATGACTCTAAAGTTTGCATGTGTCGTGCTTTGATAAGATGTCTATGAAAGCTCTGTGATTTCATTCAGTTGTTGATCTCATTGGTATATTTCTCTCTCAAAAATTTAACTTTATCTTATTAGACCATTTTTATACCCAGTCACCCCTGGTCTGATGCACTACCTTTGCCGCAGGCAAAAACCCAGGCTAGATCTAAATTGTTGCCCATAGTAACAGGCTGTACTTGAAGCTGGGTTCATTTAGGATATCAAATCACTCCAAAAACACCCTGGAGAGACTTGGGAATTATTCATAATTACCACAAATTGAAAGTGATGAGAAAATTGGTGCTATTTTTCTATCAATCTCTAGGAAGATTATTATGCTATCTACTCACTACTATATTTTTAAAAAAATCCTTAGCTGTGGAAATTTGTTTCATAATCTTCGATATTAATTCTGAATCTTTGTTTTTCAACACTCCAGCATGCCTCCAATTACTTCAAGGACTGCAATAAAATTCTTGATATCCAAACAAAATTAATTGTAATTAAGCTTTGTTTTAAATTTTTTATGGTAAAATTTTAAAACATATTCAATAATAATAGATGAGTAACAAACCTCCATGCATCCATCAATCTAGGTTCACAAGTTATCAATAAATGTCAAATCTTACTTCATTTATATCCTCTGATTCCTCCCCTATGCCCATCACTGGAGTATTTAATAGCAAATTTCAACTATCATGTCATGCCATCCTGGTAAAACTTTATTTTAAATTCAAATGTCCTTGAATCAAATGGACAAAGACAAAGAAAAGGATGGGAACACAGGAACAATGTAAAACAAAACCCAGAAAAAAAATGCAGTGAAAACTCCTCACATTAGTTTTACTACAAGAAGATGAAAATCATGCCTCTTTTGTTCATTTTACAGAAATTAGTATTTAACATATGTTTAAGTTGATGGTTTCTCTAAAATGTGTGGCAAGAATAATTCCTGGGTGGACATCAGACACTGAGAGAGACAGACTAGATTGCAGCAAGCCCAAAATGTTAAGAAGCTGGAAATCACTGATGACCTTGTAATCTCAAGCACTATTTTTTTCATTACTGACCAAATCAAGCTTTCATTTCATTTTAGTATAGTGTGAGAGATGCTCTTGTAGAATTTTTTTTTTTTTTTTTTTTTTTGAGGCATGGTCTCTCTCTGTCACCCAGACTGGAGTGCAGTGGGTAGGATCTCAGCTCACTGCAACCTCTGCTTCTAGGGCTCAGGTAATCCCCAAACCTCAGCCTGAGACTACAAGTGCATGCCACCAAGTCGGGTTAATTTTTGTATTTTTTTGTAGAGACAGAGTTTCGCCATTTTGCCCAGTCTGGTCTAGAACTCCCCAGATCAAGTGATCCTCCCACCTTGGCCTCCCAAAGTGCTGGGATTACGGGTGTGTGCCACCGTACCCAGCCTAGAATTTTGTGTGCTCTATCAAGATAATCTCTGTAGCATCCAAACAACTCCCACATTTAAACTGCTTTTCTGAGACTAATAAAAGAGGCATTTTAGAGTTATAAGTTTTGTACTGCTCATCAATAACTACCAATAATAGAGCTGTACAATTAGACCTTTATTACCTCTTTAAATTGAATCATTGAAATAAAGATTTCTTTTTAACATTCATTTCGATGGTGATAAACAATATCCTATCTTCATTATGGTTCTTTTTATTGTTTTTAGAATCCGTCTAGTTATTCAAAATAGTTTTCTGTTTGTAGTCATGTCAATGGCATTGGAAAGCATATAAAGTGATTAGTAGTTTAGTTTATCAAAAAGTCAAATGATGAAATAAAATATTCAATATTATTATGTTTTATACATTCATTTCAATTCCAGCCTAAAATATCAATGCCTTGGCCAGGCATGGTGGCTCATACCGATAATCCCAACACTTTGGGAGACAGGTGGGGGAATCGCCTGAGCCTAGGAATTCAAGATCAGCATGGGCAACATGGCAAGATTCCATCTCAACAAAAAATAAAAAAAATTAGCTGAGTGTAGTGGTACATATCTGTGGTCCGAGCTACTCAGGAGACTGAAGCGGGAGGATCTCTTGAGGCCAGGAGGTCGATGCTGCAGTGAGCTGTGTTTGTACCATTGCACTCCAGCCTGGGTGACAAAGCAAGACTGTGTCTCAAAAAATATTTAGTATATAAAATAAAATATTGATGCTAAATCTGGACAAACTTATGCTTCATTAACAACTAGTATTAATTTCCATGTTGTAGTCTAACATGAACCAACAGCTGTCAATTCTTAAAAATGCAATTTAAAAAAATTAGACTGCACATCAGTTAACACCTATAGAATTTTTTTGTACATTTTATAGAAAATTTTGTAATCCCTCAAACTCAAATCATAATAATTATAATGGCTTTGGTTGAAAAGTAGTGTAATTGGTATTTTAGTAAATATTTTGACTTTATCATTTAAAGAAAATGGCTGATTCTAGATTCTAATGTACTCTAAAATGAAAGCTTACATTCACCTTATAGCATTTTATTTTAAAAGATAATTTTATAAACCAAATGTGCCCGGACAATTTGTGTAAAGGTAAATTAGATAAGGACGCACAGTAATCCCATGGATGGCAACCTATAATTCACTTAAGAATCACCTGGAGGGTTTCTTAAAGCAGATTGCCTAACCCCACCCTGACAGCTTCTGATTCAGGTCTGGGGAAGGCCCCAAGATTTTCATTTATAACAAGCAAGTGAGATTGATGTTGCTGGTCCAGGAACCAAACTTGGAGAACTACTACAGTAGACTGATGTGTTCAAAGAATTCAGGGTTTAAGACTGTAATAATTATGGAAAAGTCTGCTTTAAATTGGGTAGTGCATGGGGAAAGATAAAAATAAAGAGACAGGGTTTGCCAGCACTAATTCTAATACTTTCCCTAGTCATCTGACTACTCTCAGGATTTCTATTTCCCATCAATTATTACACATTTCTTCTCTTTTCAAACATTCAAAACACACCTTACCTCTCCTTACCCCTTAGCCAATAACATTGCTTTAAATTTATCAGAGTTAATTAAAGCAATTAGAAGAGAACCTTATCCTTCCACTGCCATATTTACCAGGTGCCTCACTCTTGTACTCACATGCTTTAACATTCGTCTTGGTGCAATGGATGCAGGTTCCCTGATTCAACTGGGGCTCTTCCTCTCCACTCACTTACTGGATCTCACTCCCATTCCCTTAAGAATTTGCTCCCTCAATTATTTCATCCCTTTTCTGGTTTTCTTAGCATCTCATTTGCATCTCCTTTGTAGTCTGCTTTGCTGAATTCTCCTTCTTTTATCCACCTTGATCATATTGATTCCTAGAATATTATTCCACCTGAGGAAAGAAAGGGAGAAAAATTTATCCATTGGATCCCATCATCATTGCTCAAGAGCTGTCACATGATTCATCAACTTCCCTGCACTCCAAGGTGCAAGTTCATGAGGGAGGGGTGGGTTCCCTCAGGGGTCTAACAATTTGGTATAAGACAAGGCCCTGGCTGAACAGGACATAGACGTCTCCCACCCAGGCCTCATGTAAGGTGTGGTCAAATGGTCAAATTGCGCCTAAGTTACAGACCTTGTCTCTGCAGCAGTGTTGGCAATAAGAGGCAAATCTGAGAGGATTTTGAATTGTTACCCAAGAGAAGTCTATTCCATGACTCTTATATACAGACATGTTTTACTAGCTTTAAGAAGAAGAGATTTTTCAGAATGGATCTGAGGCTGAGGCAGGGGCATTGATGTGATACACACAAACAGCCTAATTTGTGCCAAGCCTAATCTGTGCTAAACTGTAAACAACCCACTGTTGTCTTCAGGTATCTCTCTAGCTAACATTATGTTTGTTGTCACCCACAACTAGCTGGGTTAATTATTATTCTTCATTTTATCAGTCAATGCAAGACAAGCCTAATATTCTTCTCTTTACAACATGAAAGTAGAGAATTTCTAGGAAATTCATTAAAGACCATTCACACTGTCATGCAAACGTTTTAAGTTTGTTAGGGAAATTGACGGAGTCTTCACGACTATATTTTCATTCCTTTCTTCGGGTTCTCATTTAGTCAACCTTCCCCTAGACTTGCTGTTCCAGCTTGAAGTTCAAAGACTACAATCTTCTCTTTCTTCCACCTGCAATCATTATTAGTGCTCATATACTGAACCATAATACACTGATATGCCAGCCTGTGCAATTATTATGTAGAATTGCTTAATATGTCACTTATGTAAAAGTAATGCTGGACATCACACTAACAGCTAAGGGGATGCAATGTAAGATGGCAATGTGGTACCCTTTAATACCCTACAGAATGGCAAATTTAATAATCATAATAATATTACTAAGTATTGGTGAAGGCATGGGGGAAACTGGAACACTTGGCTATTGCCATTAGCATAAAAATGATAAGTATGTTTGAGAGCAATTTTATGATACCTAGCATAAGAAAATGTTCATATACTTAAATTGAGCAATTATCATTCTAGTGTCTACTTTCAAGGAACTCATTCATGGGTGCAAAGTTCACAGAGCAATACTTGTAAGAGTAAAAATGTGGAAATGACGTAACTGTCCAAAAGAGGTAGGACTGCCAAATCTGGCTACTCAGAAAGGAATGACCAAATATAGATGACTTATTTATAAAGTTGAATATTATACTATAGCAATTAAATGAATGGATTAGATAGAAGTGTGTTCCTCTCTCTAGATGTATTTCAAAAATAATATCTCTCTATATTTCAAAAATAATGTGTTGTTTCAAAAGGATACATACAATATGATATAATTTTTGTATATCTTAAAAACACATAAAGCAACAGGATACATTGTTTATGGAGATACTTATTTTTAGTAATTGAATGAAAACATACACGGAGACAATGAATAACTTCAGGATGGAGGAGACTGTTTCTGAGTATGGAAAGAGAGGGAAAGAGAACGGATGGGTATATATGTAATAGTTTAGTTTTAGAGAAAGAAAGAGGAGGGAGAAAGGAGTGAGAGATAAGGGGAAAGGGAGAAACTGAGAGCAAGAGCGAGAGAGCAAGAGCAGGAGAAAGGGAATGAGAAAGAGAATGTGACGGAGAGGAGGGGTAAAAAATGTAATGTTAATTGTGATGGGTATCTAAATGCCTACTGTGTGATTTCAAGTTATCTTGAGTTTTTTAAATAATGTAAATATTTTATGAAAACATAATACTAAGTTTACCTTTGTAAAAATGGGAAAAGCTTAATTTACTGGCTGGCTGCTTCATTGCTACAAAAGTGCAAACACTTTTCATAAAAGGTGAAAGAGATCACCATTGCAACTATATACAAAGGTATTTGGTGCCTCAATTCTTTTATCTTATATGTGTGTTTGTCTTCAGTGTTCCCTTTCAATGTTCAGGATAATTTTCTGCTGTTTTGCTGTCAGATTTTGCAACAAGGGGTAAGAATCACAACTAAGAATCTGCTTCCTTTTTTCAAGGTGCTATAGTATACTACTCTGTTGCATAGCTTTTCTTTAGGCCTGAAACAGCATACTGATTAGAGCTCACCTTTCTTGGCTATAATTATTTCATACTTTCTGATGAGACAAAAGCCACTGTGATTGGAGGTCTCAGAACTCTGCACTCATATGTTTAATTAGTTCATTTATTACATACAGACTACTAATCCAATTTTCAGAAGACCATCTTATTTCAAATTTTTATTCTTGGGTGATGAGGAGAGGTGGTCAGTTTCCTCACTGTCACTCCAATGTACTTAATAACCATATCTCACCAAATTTGAGTAGTGAGCATGTTTATATAAGTTTTTATGTTCATAATCTTAAAGGTTATCGTATGTAATTTTTATTCATTTGTTGTAGGGTTCTTCCCCCACCTGCTAAGAAAAAACTTAGATGCTGAAATTATCTTTCAAAACATAAAATTTGAGAAGAGACTTAAAATGAACAAGAAGGAAAAGAAGGGAGAGAAAGGAAACCGCCACTGTCAAGATTCAATAATCACAGAAAAAGAGAATTTTGCTAAGTACTATAGAACAAACAGTGATCTTTTAGCCTGGCTAAGAAATTTCAGTCATCAGGAATAAGAAAAAATTCTAGTGATCCACTGAGGACAATTATCTCTGTTGAAAATGCAAAGATGAGAATATTTTACAGCTGGTTCAATGTTGAAAGCAATTTTCACCAGGAAATCAAGAGAAGTGTAAAATTTTGTTTTCATTCTAGCAGCACAATGCTGTTATATATTTTAAAACTCACTGACATCAGCCATGAAGGGACAAAAAAGCAGTGGTAATGATTGTATTTATTGGAGTAAAGCAATATTTTCTTTGGTTTATTTCCTTTTTTTTTTTTTTTTTTTTTTGCTTGTTTCTTCTGAGTGCTTGACTGGGGATTCAGGAGAAGGACTTTATCACCATCTTTACTCAGCATTTTTGAATGAGTTTTGAACCTTCTTGTGAGAAATGGGAAAGTTATAGTATGAAAAGTCACAATTTCTTACTATAAGATTGCTATCCACTATTAGTGTATGTATATATATATGCTCCAAATCCTGGCTTGCTCTGACATGCCTGGACAGAACTAGACAAGCCCCAGCCCATACTGCATGCCATTCCTTATTTGGAGATGCTTCCTAAATGATCCCCGGACAACTTCATTTTCTTTCTTTGTTCTATTCCCCTTACCTGATTAAGAAAGTTTTAAACAAATAGCCAATCAGGTAAAGTGTAAAATGTGAGATCCTATTCTAGCCAATGGAAACTGGACACAGCACTAGGATAGATGTGTCAAGCTACAAATAACTCTGTCTCCTTTGTTCGGTGTGCTCTCGTGGCTGGACAGGGACTGAGTAGCACCCTTTCTGCAGAAAGTAAAGCTTGCCTTGTTGAGAGATCATTTGTTTCCTCATTAATTCTTTTTTTATTTTTTATTTTTTATTTTTTGCGATACAAAAGACTTCATTCCCAACATTCTCAAGACCTATTATTAACTTTCTGGTGCAGAATTCAAGTCATCTTTCCACTCTCTAGGGAATGATCCAAGTTCACTTGAACTGTGCCAGGATTTCCAGTCCATTTCCCAATCTCCTTTTCATCAGCCATTCCACCATGGTATCCTCATTTTACTGTCTTACATTCTCTGATTCGCCATTATAATCACCATCAGTTTCTTTGGTCCTTTCTCCTGAAGTTCTTGCCCCAAGCCTTAAAACTAGTTAAACCCATCTTTCTACCCTTTCTTCCCTGCAACTGTGCAGCCTATGTTGGGGGAAAACAATCCACAACCACACTGATGGGTAACAGTTTAAACTTATCACCAACACAAGGCAGGATCTCAGTGTGGTCCAGCTGCCTTCCTGCTTCCCCCAGGTCATTTCAGTCCCCTAGACAGCTATTTTATACATTTTCCTTGATCCTCAAACTTCCCAAATTTCCTCTCCCCTGCTCATTCTCAGCTGATCACGTTGCTTTTATTTCTCTGAGAACATACAGCAATGAAAAGTAAGCTCCTCATTTTCCAATGTCTTTCTGTAGTTTGCCTTTTTCTGCAAGAGTGGATGAATTGCCCCTGTTTCTAGCTGAGGCCACCCCCTACTTGCGTGTTGGATGCTGTGGCTTCAGCCTTGCTGAAACAACCTACTGATTAGAGCTCACCAGACTTGCCAGTCTCTCTTGTATAGTCATTTTTTCCTATTAAATCATTTCCTTCAACAAACAGGCATGCTTTAGTATCTCAACAAACCTTTTTCATTCCATATATGTCCTACTGTATTATTACCCTTTCTCTGCTCCCATTTTGAGCAAAATTTCTTTAAAATTTTGCTGGAGTGTAAAGCACTTGTGTTACTGCCCTGCTCATAACCCTACAATGCTCTCTATCACACTTAGAAAAAAAAAAATCTAGGGCCCTTCCCTTCCCAGCATTACATAAGGACTCCCTGCTCCTCCCCACCATTGCTACTCTGCCGTTCTTCCCACTCGTGACACTCCAGTTACATTGACCTCCTCCTTGTCCCACAAACAAGCCTGTGCTTTCTCATCTCAGGTCCTTTGTACTGATTCTCGTTGCCTGAAATTCACTTTCCCTAGAGTTATATGGCATTCATTGGGGGGCTCTCTGTTCGTACATCACCTGCTTAATATGGTGTTTTCCTTGGCAACTCTATCCAAAAGTGCACCTTAACCCATCATTCTATCCCCTTACCTTACTTTGTCTTCATCAGCTGACAGGTCATATATTTAGGATCCAAACTCCCTGAGGGCAGAAACTATTTCCTCTTTTTAACTTATTGAAGTATAACATGAAAATTGGAGATATTCAAAGTGTACTACATGATGTTTCGATATATGTATACATTGTGAAATGATATAATTATCACAATCAAGATAATTAACATATTCATCACCTCACCTAAATACCTTCGTGTGTGTGTGTGTGTGTGTGTGTGTGATGAGAATACTTAAGATCTACTCTCTTAGCAAATTTCAAGGATATAATACATTACTTTTTAATTATAGTTACCATGCTGGACTCTAGGTTTCCAGTTCTTATTAATCCTATAACTGTGAGTTTGTTACCCTTTGATCAACATCTCCCCTTTTCCTCCTAACTGCTGGTAACCACCTTTCTAGTCTCTGTGTCTAAGAGTCCAACCTTTTTAGATTCCACATGTAAGTGAGATCATACAGTGTTTGTTTTCTGTTTCAGAAACAAACAGAAGATACTTCACATGTCGTCCTGGTTCATCTATGTTGTGACAAATGGCTGGATTTTCTTCCTTTTTAAGACTGAATAATACCCATTGTGTGTATAGGACTCATACTCTTCATCCATTCATCTGTCTATGGACACATAGGCTGTTTCCATAACTTGGCTATTGTGAATAATGCTGCAGTAACATGGGGGTGTAGATATCTCAAGATCCTGATTTCATTTCCATTGGATATATATCCATCAGTGAGATTACATAATTCCATTTTTAATTTTTTGAGGACTTTTTTTACTGTTTTCCTTAATAGCTGTACCAATTTACATTCCCACCAACAATATATAGTTTCCCTTTCTCCACATCCTTGCCAACATTTTGTTATCTTTTGATTTTTTTGATAATAGCCATTCTTACAAGCGTGAGGTGATCTCACATTCATCGTGGTTTGATTTGCATTTTCTTGATGATTACTGTTGTTGATCATCTTTTCATATACCTGTTGGCCATCTGTATGTTGCCTTTGAAAAAAATGTCTATCCAAGACCTTTGGCCATTTTTTAACAGGGTTATTTTGTGGGTTTTTTCCTATTTTTTACTATTGAGTTGCATGACTTCCTTGTATATTTTGCATATTAAATCCTTATGGGATAAATGGTTTGCAAATACTTTCTCCTATTGTGAAAGTTGTCTTTTCATTTTGTTGATTGTCTATTTTGCTGTGCAGAAACATTTTAATTTATTGTAGTACCACTTATTTTTGTTTTTGTTGTCTGTGCTTTTGGTATCATATCCAGAAGATCATTGCCAAGACCAGTGTCATGGAGCTTTTCACCTGTTTTCTTTAAGAAGTTTTATAGTTTCAGATCTCATGTTTAAGTCTTTAATCCATTTTGAGTTGAGTTTTGGATATGGTGTAAAATAAGAATTCATTTTTTTTTTTTATGATTTTGCATGTGGATATCCAGTTTTCCCAACAGCATTTATTGAAGAGACTGTCATTTCCTCATCAGGTCTTTGTAATTTAGTTGGCCATGTGTGCGTGGGTTCATTCCTCAGCCTTCTATTCTGCTCATTCCACATAAAAAACTCTATGTGTCTGAGTTTTTGTTTATTTGTTTGTTTGTTGTTTTTGAGCCTGTCGCCCAGGCTGGACTGCAGTGACCCGATCTCAGATCACTGTAACCTCTGTGCCTCCCGGGTTCACGTCATTCTCCTGCCTCAGCTTCCCGAGTAGCTGGGACTACAGGGGCCCACCACCATGCCCGGCTAATTTTTTTGTATTTTTAGTAGAGACGGGGTTTCACCGTGTTAGCCAGGATGGTCTTGATATCCTGACCTGGTGATCCGCCTGGCTCGGCCTCCCAAAGTGTTGGGATTACAGGCGTGAGCCACCGCGCCCGGCCCTATGTGTCTGTTTTATACCGTTTTATACTTTTTTTTTCTTTTTTTGGAGGGGCAGGGTCTCGCCCTGTTACCCAAGCTTGAATTCAGTGGCCTGATCATCTGTCACTGCAGCCTTGAACTCTTGGGCTCAAGGGATTCTCCTGCCTCAACTTCCTGAGTAAATGGGACTACAGGCATGGGCCACCACACCCAGCTACTTTCTTTTTAATTTATGTAGAGATGAGGTCTCGCTTTGTTGCCCAGGCGGGTCTTGAACCTCTGGGCTGAAGTGATCCTTCCATCTCAGTGTCATACTCTTTTGATTACTGTGGGCTGAAGTGATCCTTCCATCTCAGTGCCATACTCTTTTGATTACTGTACGTTTGTAATATTACTTGTCATCAGAAAGTATCCCATCTCCAATTGTGCTCTTCTTGCTCAAGATTGCTTTCGTTTTGGGGATCTTTTGTGGTTCCATGAAAATTTTAGATTTTTTTTTCTGTTTCTGTGGAAAGTGCCATTGGAATTTTGATAATTGGATTGAATCAGCAACTCACTTTTAGTATGGACAATTTAACAATATTGATTATTCTGACCCATGAACGCAGAATGTCTTTTCATTTACTTGTGTCTTCAGTTTCTTTTGTTGATGTTCTGTAGTTTTTAGTGTACAAATCTTTCATCTCCTTGGTTAAATTTATTCCTAAGTATTTTATTCTTTTTGATGCTATCACAAATGAGATTTTCTTAATTTTTTCCAGATACTTTATTTTTAGTGTATAGAAATGCCACTGATTTTATACTGATTTTGTACCTGCAACTTTACTGATTTTTAAAAAATTAGTTCTAACAGTTTTTGGGTGGAGGCTTTGAGTTTTTCTATGTATAAGATTATGTCACCTGCAAATAGAGACAATTTTACTTTTCCTTTTTCTATTTGGATGCTTTTTTATTTTTTTCTCTTGCCTAATTGCTCTAGATAAGACTTCCAGTACTATGTTGAATAGAGATGGCAAGTGTGGTCATTTTTACCTTTTTTCCTGATTAAAAAAAAAAAATCTTTCAACTTTTCACCATTGAATACAATGTCAGCTGTGGGTTTATGACATATGACTTTTCTTGTGTTGAGGTCTAGTCCTGCTATAGCTAATTTGTCATGAGTTTTTATCATGAGAGGTTCTTGACTTTTTTCTGTATCTAATGAGATCGTTATATATTTGTCCTTTGATCTGTGAATATGGTTTATCACATTGATTTCTCTGTTTAGGGATAAATTCTACTTTATTACAGTGTATGATCCTTTTAATGTGCTGCTGAATTGGTGTGTTGGTATCATGTTGAGGTGCAACACGATGCAATTATGTTCATCAGGAATATTGCCCTTTAATTTGCTTTACTTGTATTCTTGCTTGACTTTGGTATTGGGGTAATACTGGCCTTGTAAAATCAGTTTTGAAGTGTTCCTTCCTCTTCCGTTTTTTGGAAAAAAGGAGTTTGAGAAAGATTTCTATTAATTCTTTAATAAATATTTGGTAGAATTCACCAGTGAAGACATCAGTTCCTGGACTTTTCTTTGGTGGGAGACATTTAATTTCTAATTTTGCCTCCTTGTTCATTATTGGTCTTCTCAGATTTTCTGTGCCTTCATGATTTAAGTTGGTAGTTAGTGTGTTTCCTGTAATTTATCAATTTTTTTCTGCAGTATCCAGTTTGTTGACATTTCACTGCTA
Source organism: Theropithecus gelada (assembly GCF_003255815.1). NCBI lineage: Eukaryota > Metazoa > Chordata > Mammalia > Primates > Cercopithecidae > Theropithecus > Theropithecus gelada. The sequence continues at coordinate 66,810 of NW_020257572.1, forward strand.
ACTAGTCCTCTTATGATCTGTTGTATTTCTGTGGTATCAGTTGTAATGTCTTTTATTTCTGGTTTTATCTATTTGTGTCATCTCTTTTATTTTTCTTAATTAGTCTAGCTAAAGGTTTATCAATTTTGTTTATTTTTTTTCAAAAACCATCTTAAGTTTCATGATTTTTTTTTGTCATTTATCTATTGTCTATTCCATTTATTTCCACTCCAATCTTTGCTACTTACTTTCTTCTGCTAATTTTAGGCATAGTTTTTTCTTTTTTGTTTTTGTTTGCTTTAGGTGTAAAGTTAGGTTATTTGAAAGCTTTTTTTGTTTTGTTTTGTTTTATTTGTGTAGGTATTTATCCAATAAACTTTCCCCTTTTGCTGCATCCTATAAGATTTGATATGTTGTTTTTCCATTCTTATTTGTCTCAAAAATGTTTTAAAATTTCCCTTTTGACTTCTTTTTGATCAATTGACCCCTTTTTCATTATATAATGACTTTCTTTTCATTTCATCATTTTTGACTTAGTGTCTATTTTTCTGATGTAAGTATACCTACCTCTTCTATTTTGGTTTCTATTTGCATGGAATGTATTTTTTCCATTCCTTCAATTTATGTGTGTTCCTAAAGCTGAAAGAGTGTCTTATTGGCAGCATATAGTTGGGTCCTTTGAAAATCGTTAGTTCATTCAGCCACTCTGTCTCTTGTAATTGGAGAACTTAATCCGTTTACATTAAAGGTAATTATTAACAAGTAAGAACTTACTATTGCCATTGTGTTCATTGTTTTCTGGCTGCCTTATAGATATTTTGTTTCTTTCTTTCTCTCTTGATGCCTTCCTTTGTGATTGGATAATTTTTCTATGATGGTATACTTTGATTTATCGTTGTTTGTGTATCTATTATAGGTTTTTGCTCGGTGGTCACCATGAGGCTTACCTAAAACAAACTGTAGTTACAACAGTCTATTTTAAGCTAATAACAACTTAACTTCAGTCATATATAAAAACTCTACACTTTACTTTCCCATCATATATTATATGTTTTCAACGTCACAATTTACATCATTTTTATATTGCATATCCTTTAACAAATTATTATAGTTATTTTTAAATTTTTTATCTTTAACCTCTGTACTAGAGATATAAGTTATTTACTTGCAACCACTACACCATTAGAGTTTTCTGAATTTAACTATATTCTTATTTAGCCAGTGAGTATTATATTTTCATATGCTTTCATGTTACTGCTTAACATCTTTTCATTTCAGCTTGAACAACTCCCTTTTTTTCCTATAAGGCAAATCTAATGGTGATGAACTCTGTTAGCTTTTGTTTTACAGGGAAAGTATGTATCTCTCCTTCATTTCTGAAGGACAGTTTTTCCAGGTAAAGTGTACTTAGTTAGCAGGTTTTCTCTTTCAGCACTTTGAATACATCATCACTCTGGCCTGAAAAATTTCTGCTGAAAAATCTTCTAATAGCTTTGTAGTT
>NW_020257573.1:0-17398 GCF_003255815.1 Theropithecus gelada
TCCTTTCCTTTCCTTTCCTTTCCTTTCCTTTCCTTTCCTTTCCTTTCTTTTTCTTTTTCTTTTTTCCTTGATCTTGCTCTGTCACCTAGGCTAGAGTGCAGTGGCATGATCACAGCTCACTGTAACCTCAACTCCTGGGCTCAGGCAATCCTCCTGTCTCAGCCTCCCGAGATTACAGTTACACGCCACCACGCCCGGCTAAGTTTTGTATTTTTTGTAGAGACGGGGTCTCACTACGTTACTCAGCCTGGTCACAAACTCCTGGTCTCAATTGATCCTCCCACCTTGGCCTGTCAAAGTACTGAGATTATAGGTGTAAGCTACTGCACCTGGCCACACTTTTGTTATTATAGCTGCACTTTTACTCTGGCTCCTGTGGATAGCTTTGTGGGCTTTGTTAGGCTGCCCTAGAATCCATTAGAATGGCTAAAATTAAAAAGACAGAGGCAAGGGTGCTCAGGAACAGGAACTCTCATGCATTGCCAGTAGGAGTGGAAAATGGCCGGTCTGGAGAAGAGTTTCTGATAAACCTAAATACCTACCTACCTGTGACCCAGCAATTCCACTCGGGCGTTGAAATAAAAACTTACACCCATGCAAAGATCTGTACATGAATGTTCATAGTGACTTTATGCATAACAGCCCAAAACTGGAAACAACCCAAATGTTTATCAACAGACCAATAAATAAACAAACTGCAGTACATTTAGGCAATGGAATAGTACTCAGCAATGAAAAAGAATCAGCTTCGATACTCGAAACAACATGGAGGAATCTCAGACATTATGTTAGGTGAAAGGAGCTGGACACAAATTACATAATGTATGATTCCATTAATAGGACGTTTAAGAACAGGAAAAACTAATTTATGGTAGGGGTTCTCAATCAAGAGTGAATCCACAACTCCCATCCCCCATTGCGGGACATTTGGCAATGTCTGGAGACAGTTTCGGTTATCACAACTGGGGTGTGTGTGTGTACGTGTGCTACTGGCATCTGGTGCATAGAGGCCAGGGATGCTGCTGAACATCCTACAATGCACAGGACAGTCCTCTACAACAAAGACTCATCCCACCCCAAAGGTAAACAGTGCCCAAGCGGGGGACCTCTGGCCTATGGTGATAGAAGTCAGAAAAGTGGTTACCTTTTGGGGAGTGACTGGAGGGGGCAGAAGAGAACTTTCTGGAATGATGACTTTCTGGAATGTTGAAATCTTCTATATTGATGTTTAATATGGTAGCTGCTAGGCACACGTGACTATGAAATTAAAATGAAATACAATTAAAAATTCAGTTGCTTAGACGCATTAGCCACATTTCAAGTTCTCAAAAGCCACATGTGACAGAGAATATTTCCTACTTTGCGGAAAGTTCTATTGGACAGCGCCGCTCCATTTCTTGAGCTGCACTGTGTAAAAAGTCATTGAGGCATACACTTGAAATTTGCATGTTTTATTGTATGTACATTATATACCTCAATATCTGTGCCCCAGTGGGATGAGAAAAAGAGTCCTTCCTGCAGGTGAGAAATGGGGACACCGGCAAAGTCATAGCCCCCAAGAGCGTGGCTTCTGTCCCCCTCCATGGGCCAGGCCTGGTTGTGCACCCAGAAACTGGCTGGACTGGGAAGGGGAGGGGCTGCTGAGAGCAGAAAACGCCAAAGCCATTTACCCTACAGGGAATTCAAGAGTTGACCTGGCTCCTGGTGGATTTTTTAGCTGGTCAAGCGGACCTGAGCAAAGAAAAGGCTCTACTTCCCCCTACTTTTGCCAGGGAGCCTCCCCCACCTGGGTCTGCAGGCTCTCCTGGCAGAAATTGCTCCATTCCTCCATCTCTGCTGCCTCTCGCTCTTCTGGTGTGAGGGTTTTACAATAACAGCATTGTAACCACTTTGAGAAAACCAATAAAAAGGCGGTGACAAAAGAATAGCGAGCTGGCTGGAAATTGCACACAGTAGCGCAGGCCTGGGCCTTTTGCCGCTGTGTGTTTAATAGAGCTCCCGGGCTGCAAGCTGCAAAGACACACGTGTTTATTTGGGGGATGCGCTGTCACTTAAATAATGAATCTCGCATAAGCATTCAGATGAATGCAGGGAGTCCTGACTCCCACTGCCACTCAAGCCTTCTCACCCAACTAGGGCCAGTAAATGGAGGCACAAACCTCCCTTTAAAGCTCTGGTCAGACCAGTGGAGGCTGCTGCCCCATGGTATGTGATGCAGAGGGAGGAGCACATTCATTTATTCATTCAGTCAGCTACAAAACAGACCCACCAGCTACTAAGCCCCGTGATAGGCACCGAGTTATAAAGAACACTTACTCAACCTACATCAGTGTGCATATTGCAGAAAACTCCAGGGCAACTTTTGGCTGAGATCGGCATCAGGGCAGGGCCCTGTCCTGTCTCCTCTCCACTGGGTCATGGCCATTCTGTCTACTGACACTTGCGGGTCCTCACACTCACCAAGTCTGACTCTAGCCCACTCCCCAGCTCCTTTTTACCTTGCTGCTCCAAAGAGAAATCCAAAGCCCTTTATATACTTATTAATCCCTGGCTTAAAAAAAATTTCAGACTCACAAAAAAGTTGCAAAAACAGTATAAAGAATTCTGATATACTCTTCACCCAGATTCTCCAAAGGTTAACATTTTACTGATCACCTTTATTCCTCTCTCTTCTATCCCCCAACCCTGAAATGTCTATTTCTGAATTATTTGAGAGTAAGTTGCAGACACGGTGACCCTTTACCTCTGATACTTTAATATAAATTTCTTAAGAAACAAGGACATTCTCTTACATAACCATGGTGCAATTATCAAGATCAGGAAATTAACATTGTGATAATGCTATTATCTAATGCACAGACATTCGCATTTCTTCAATTATCTCACTACTATCCTTTTATATCAAAGAAAAAAAAAGATTTCTCCCCAAGATCCAATTCATTGTCATGTCTTTTTAGTTTCCTTTTATCTGGAACAGTTCTTCAATTTTTTTTTTTTTTTTTTTTTTTTTGAGACAGATTTTCGCTCTTGTTGCCCAGGTCAGAGTGCAACAGTCTGATATCAGCTCACCACAACCTCTGCCTCCCGGGTTCAAGCCATTCTCCTGCCTCAGCCTCCCGAGTAGCTGGGATTACAGGCATGCACCACCACACCTGGCTAATTTTTTGTATTTTTGGTAGAGACAGGGTTTCTTCATGTTGGTCAGACTGATCTCAAACTCCTGACCTGAGGTGATCCATCCGCCTTGGCCTCCCAAAGTGGTGGGATTACAGGCATGAACCACCATGCCTGGCTAGTTCTTCAGTCTTTACTTGAGTGTTGACCTTGACGTTTTTAAAGCATACAGGCTAGTTATTTTGCAGAATGTCTCTCAATTTGAGTTTGCCTCATTTTTCCTCATGATTCAACTCAGGTTATGAATGTTTGGCAAGAATACCATAAAAGGGATGCCAGTTTGTTACCTTCATCATTGGGTTAGGGTGATGTCTGCCAGCTTTCTCCAATGTAAAATGGAGTTTTCCCTTTGTAATGAATTGCTATCATGTGGGCAAACCCCTGTACTATTTTGAAAATTTTGCTCACTAGAAGGAATTGTTGGCACAGTGCCTGCTGAATGGCCCCTCATCTGCATTTCCAACTCCCTCTTGGTGAAATTGACTAGAAGCTTTTATGGGGCTTCACCGTTTTATTAGTGAGAACAAGGCTTCTAGAACCTCTTACCAGGATTTCTTCTCCACATTCCCACTCCCAACAGCCTCTCTGCCTAACACGGAAGTCAGAACACGAATCTCAGTACAACAGCGCAGGTTTCAGGTCCTCCACGTGACATCCTTCCCATGGGAACTGAACTGTTAGTTACCCCACCCAGAAATAATCCCCTTGAAGCATTTCCTTTAAATCCTATTTCCTCTGCTCCCCAGTGGGGTGGTAGATCAGGTGTTAATACTACCACGTTGCCGGTGAGGAAGAGCCAGGAGACCCAAAGAGGTGAAACTACAATAGACAGACCCTCACTGGGGTTTTCTGAATTTGTTTTTGATCCCCAGCCTACTCCAGAATCAGTATTTGCCTTTCTTTGAAGCCAGAGAATGATGTGCTGCAGCACCGGAAACATCATTTACTTTCCAAAATGGCCCGCATTGTAACCTGAGTGTGTGCCACTGTTGCTGATGTGAGAAGGAGCGCCTTGACATTTTTGGCTGTGATTTCAAGTATCCTCATGCAATAGTACTAGCTCTCATACCCCAGAGCATATAGACTTTCAGAAAAGAATGGAGAATAAAAAGAAGGAGGCCCATATGAAGACAGCCAACTTAGAAAACAGCAGGGCCCAGTCTGAGTGAGAGCAAGGCCAATATTGTATGTGTGTGTGTGTGTGTGTGTGTGCGTGCGCGCGTGTGTTTTATGGCCAAACTGTATCTAGGGATGTGAAATAAAAGATACCAATTTTATAATATATGTTGTAAACGAAGCCCTCAAACTGTTTAAAATGAGTATTTTGGTAGCCATATGCTCTGCATGGTCACATATATGTATATGTGATATGGGTGTGTGTGCACACACGTGCCAGTATGTACATATGTACCTCTGCATGTTCAGAGGTGAAGAGACATTCATACACTCTGTGCTATGCAAAACTATAAGAGTCATATGACAATTTATTTAAAGTATTGATATTCTCAGTTAAATATTGTCATTGCATACACGAGCTCTGGTTTGAAGCTGGAGAGGGGAAACAGAGACCCTTTCTCCTCCTGAAAGGCTGCCTGGAATACCAGAATGGGCAACTCACTGCAATAAGCCGAAATACACAGAAACTACACTTGAACTAATGCCTAAAACCTGACGGAGACATACTTCATAGTTAATCTGGTTACTCGGGGTTTATTTCACAGTCAGAAGTTCTTATGATGGAAGGGGCTCCTGCTGGCTTCTCCCAGACACATGACTGAATTAATGAATGAATGAATTCAACTTACCAGAGCAGATTTAAACTGCTTACTGAAACAAAATCTGGTCATTTTTCTTCCTTCTGTTTTCTTTTAAAAGATAAATACAAGCCTCATATGGATGCTGTAAGAGTCATTAATCCTTGATAACCGACTGTTTTATCTTTTGATTAAAAAAAGGCAGGCTGACCGAGAGCAAGCCTACAACAGCAGGCTCATTAACAAGCCGGGTTCAGATGTGGCCTGGCGAATAAACACCCAGTGTTCCATTAACCAGACAGCACCCCAACAGGAAGGCCTCGTGCTCCCGGGCTTAAAATGCAAGGGACAGGTAAACCAGCTTTGTCTTGCTGAAGCAGCAAAAAGCTCTCACGTTTTTTTCAGAATGAGCGCTTTCTGCGATACTACCTGGTTGTCAAATTTTAATGGGTGCTTGTTAACAGGGACTCTGAAATATTGTGATGTATTTGACCATCAGCAGCTTTCTGGCCTGCTGTTGGGGCTGAGCTTGGTGTATTTTAATAGGCACCTTAACCACCCGGGGATGAGGTCTCTAATACTCTCAAGCACTGACTGGATGGGAAGGCCCAGTCGCTGGCAGATGGGGGATGGGGTATGGAATGCGGGACTCCAGAGATGGAGAGAGGACTGCCGGGCTCCCTTGGCCACTGAAAGCTCTGAGAGGGTCTGGGGATGCAGGGTTTCCTTAACGTGCCTGGCTAAACCCGGGAGAGGCTAGGGACTAGCTCTGCCAGTCCTCACAGCTGCCTGGGTTTAAAACACACCTCCTGTAAAGGCGGGTGAGAGTTGGGGGTGGCTCTTTCTTGCCCTTCCTCCCCTCTTCTTCCTCTCCTTCCTCCCCTTTTCCTCTTCATCCTCCCCACTCTGTTCTCCGCCCCCTCCTCCTTCTCCTTCCTTTCTCTTTCTTCTCCCCTCCTCCCCTGTTGGTCCTCCTTCTTCAACTCTCCCTCTCTCTCCTTCTCCTCTCCCTTTCTTGCCTAATGCTCAGTCCAATATGTAAGAGTATCTAAATATCTCATGTTAAGTGCTGCTAGTAAAATGCCACTTCTCTGAATGACATTCTCAGTCCGACTCCAGCTTGCTTGCCTACTCCTCAGTCAGCCTCCCCCCGCCACCCCGCTGTCACACACTTCCGCCCCAAACACACGCAAAGGCCTAGCTTGCCTGTCCGATTGTCAAGGAAAGATGGAAGATTGCTTCTTGGCACTTTAATCTGTGTCTGAGTAACAGAATTGGGACTTTCAGGGCTTCAGGGAAGGAAGGACTAACTACAAGGGGAGGGGGCAGCCCAGCCACGGAGAGGGCAGCCAACAGCTGGGCCAGGGCCTGATGCCCGCCCAACAGCCCCAGCTCCAACCACAGCACCGGACTCTGGGCCATTCCATGTGGGATCGTGACCTGGTAAGCAAGAATAACTGTTTGCAAAGATCTCTACATCAAGTTCTTGGAGTGAGGCTGACTTTGCCTGGACCTGGCAGAGGGGATGTGTGTGTGTGTGTGCATGCATGTGTGTGCACGCCAAGCTCTCTTGTGTCCCTGGGGAGAGGGAATGAATGCGTTGGTGGGGGAGGCAGGCGACGATCTGCCTAGAGCCGCCGGGCACCACCGCGCGTTCAGAAGAGGCAAGAGTGTTTTGCCAGTGGAAAGCTTATTTTGCCCAGCAGGACCAAAAATCCAATTAAAGAAAGAATGAGGGAAATGTGAAGTCTGGACTGAGCGCTGGCACCTCCCTGGCCGACTTCCTTGGCAGGGATCTCTGTCGAGGGGAAGGCCCAATGATGGCTCTGGGGATGGCCGAACAGAGAGGCTCCCACGCGCCATAGCCAAACACAGGGGCAGCTGCCAGTGACTGGGCCCTGCCTGTCCCTGCCGCCCGCTGCCATGGCCTCCTGCGAGGACCCGCTGGTGGTCCTTGATGGGGTGGAGAGCTAGGCTGCCTGGCAGCAGGGAGAACACCACCCCAGTCCCAGCTCTCGGGCCATTTGAACCACCCACCCACCCCCGCCTATTGACATCGGTGAGAATCGCACAGGCAGATTAAAGACAGCATATGGCCCCCCAACTGGAAGCCAGCGGAGCTGAACCAACACTGGCAAATTGTGTTCAAACCGCATTGAGAATCCTGGCAGCTGCACCTGGCATGGGGAGCAGCCGGCGACCTGCATACAAAGGGAGTTTTATACACAGGGGTCTGCAGCAGCAGCGGTAGCAGCACTGCCACCCCCTTCCCCCTGAGCCTGCTCTTCCCTCCCCCTCCATCCAGATCTGGGCATTGACCCTGGGAAGTGGAGAGCTATTTGTCCAGGTTTCTGAACCTGGAGGAAGGAGCCCATGAAGGAAGGCTCCTATTTGGAGCTTTAAAGCCAGGACAGATTTATCAGGGTCCTTTACTGCCCGCCCCCCACCCCGGCCCTGTGCCCATGTACCTCTCTCCCCAATTTACCATGGCCATATTTCCCTAGCCAGGGGGAGGCAGGGAGCCCACCCGGAGCATCAGAGGGCCTGCAGACCTTCCCAGCTTGACTGGTAAAGGTGGCAGTTTGTCTTTTCCAACCTCAGGGGCAGAACCCAAGCGAGGGAGTCTCTAAGTGTCCCTCAGTGCCAGGATGACATGCAGACTTCTGGGTTGCCTCTTGTTTTCCTCCCTCCAGCCCTGTCTAAGAAAAAAATCAAAAGGCAGAGACATTATTGTTACCTCATGAATGAAAGAGAAAACATTACGTAACTGGTACGTAAAAATAAATAACCTAGGGTGATGGAGTTGGGGAGTGGGGAGGGAGGAGACCAATTAACTTGCAATAAACCAGCTGAACCAGGTAGGGGCAGCGTTCAGAGAGTCCACACGCAAAACCTGCCCCGGGGTGGGGGTGGGGGGTCTGGCACCTGCTTAATCAGGTGTGTGCTGCGGGTCCGCCTGGGACACTTGAGCATGCTGAGTGGTAAAATCTGGAAAACCCAAGGGGATGTAAAATCAGAGGGGGACGATTTGGGGATTCTGCTTCACGGAATAGGGTTGAAAGAATCAGAGTCATTGGTTTCCTAAGGATGCTTCATCCTGGAGGACTGCTGCTTTTAGACCACAAGAAGTCTTTAAAATGCTCTCTTGTTTCTATTTCCCCACCCCCCAGATGGCATTTGAGGGGGAGAGGGTAAGCCTAGGGAAGAGGAAAATCAAAATGCTTTCAGCAGCACGGCTTCTGTATGCTGGAGAGGTGGTGTATGGAGTTGCAGCTTGGCCTGTTTCCTGAAACCTGCAAGGTGGCACCTTGAAGGTAGCTTGTAACCCTCTACTCTCACCCCAAGGTAATACCTCCTTCCTGTCTGGCCACCTGTCACAGCCAGTGGAAGTAGGGTTTGGAGAGATGGCTGGGACATCCTTACACAATGTTAGGTGGAGACTTAGTGATGGCTTCGGGGGAAGGCAGAGGGAGGCTCTCTTGCATCAGGGGACTGGGAGCACCGCTGCCATGATCAAGCCCTTTGGATGAAAGGAGGGCTGTGAAATTTGCTGCCCAGATGTGGGTTTGCAAATGTCCTTGTTGCTCTGTTACCCTGGCCTAGCTCATAGAAGCTTTCTTCTCCTGTGGCTTGGGAGAGAGCCACTGTAAAAGACAAGCTGTGGCTAGTAAGCATCTTCTATGTGCTCTGGGCTGTCTCATGCAAGGGCTAGGGCACAGGATCCTCACGATGGCCCTTCAAGAGGGGTTAGTCTTATCGTTGTTGCACTTCTATGAGGAAACTGACCATGTGAGGCTAAGTAACTTGCTCAAGGTCACACAGAGGTTGTTGATGGGGTCACCCAGACTGTCTGACTCTTGTGTGGGTATGGTTGCCCTCCATGTCAGCTGGTGGGGTACAGAGGCTGACTCTCCATTCTCGATTTGCTCAGTAAGGGGGGCAGGACAACTCCACCTCCTTCTTCCCAAAGGAAAGTTGGGGTCATTTTGGAAAGAAAGTAAACAGCCATTGTCCTCTGGGGCTCTATCCAGGGACAGGGCAGAAAGGAAAGCCAGTACACTGTGGAAGGAGTCATTTTTTGGCCTGGTTCTTACCACGCATCTCTGATTCAAGCCCTGCTTTTAGCACATTTGTGTTGATGGGGCAGGGCCTGGGAATCACGATTTGCCTATAAGAAGTGGATGCACTTGGAGAGGCTGGTGCTTCCACCAGCCAGGCTGGGGAAGAACTGGGGGCACCCTGCTTGCTCTCTCAAACTTCACAGAAATCCCTGAGAGCTGGGGATGTGGGTTCTGTTCCGGATCTCCGAGAGATGACGTCATGCTAGAATGTTTCCTTCCTCTAGTCTTCATTTTCGAAAACTGCACTCCTGCCTGGGGCCATCACGTGTCTTCAATGGCTAAAGTAGATGCTGATTTGGGCAACCAGCTTTCTTTTCTGTTTTGAAAATTAATGCATCTGTGTAGTCACCCAGGCTGGATAGTTGCAACAGTAACTCATGGACAAGTTGTGTGACTGGCAGTAGTGACTCCATTTGCTCACACCTCCTTGGATTCACTCCCTAGTGTAGTTCCCTCCCACGCTGACTGTGGGTTTGGCCAGGTGACTTGCTTTGGCCAGTGGGACACCATCAACCATGATTAGCAGAGATTTGAAAAGTGCTTGTGCATTGAGATTTGCCCTCTCACGCTGTTTCTGGGACCCTTACAACTGCCAACACGTGAATGTGCCTGGGTTAGGCAGGTGGAGGTATGTGGCCCAGTCACCACTGCCACCCAGCACCAACCACCAGACACACCGCATGAGGCCGTCCTAGACCAATCGCTTTCCAGGTGACCTGCCAGCTGGTCACAGGTGAGTCCAGCAGAAGAACTGGACCCAGCCCAGCCCAAATTGCAGATCTGCAGAATCATGGGCTGATAAATGATTGCTCTTTTAAGCCACTAAGTTTTGGGTTTTTTTTTTTATTGTGATAAAATATGCATAACATAGCATTTACCATTTGAACCATTTTTAAACGTATAGTTGAGTGGCATTCAGTACATTCACATTGTGCTACCATCACCACCAGCCATCTGCAGAAGTTTTTCATCATTTGCCGGGGTTCTTTATATATCTAAGCTCACTCACTGATTCACAAGCTGCGGGGGCTGCCTGCACCTCCCTGACCGTCTTGCAGCTGATGAGCTTGTCTCTGAGTGGAAGCCCAGGCTCAGGCACTGAGCTCTGGAGTGAGGCCCAGTTCCAAACTGAAAGAACAATGTCCACTGGTCTCAGCTGCAGCCATAGTTCAACACAACCCTGGCTTCCCTCAGGCATGCTCACTAACGATCCTGTTTCTGTGGGTGCAGGGAAGACAGACAAGCAGCGTCTCCACAGGGAAGGTTGCAGACCACAGGCAGACCCGGTGGTAGGGGACATGCTGGGACTTGCTGTTTAAAGAGCCACCGCCAGGAACTTGGCACCTGACCTTGTGCTCAGGGGTGAGCTGTGACAGCTGCCACACCAGCCCTGCTGTCCTTGCCACTTCTAGCTGTGTGACTTGGGGTGAGTCACTTAAGCTTTCTGAGTCTGTTTTTTCCCCCCCATCTGCTAACTGAATGTAATCGTGTGCTACGTTTTAGGGCAAGAATTAGATGAGCCAGTGCTGGACACACTAACAGTTGCTTCATTAATTAATATATGGGGCTGGCCAGGATCCCCATTCCCCCCGGCCCCTGACCCCTACCATCTTTCCTCATCCCTGCTGGGAAGGGGCCTTTAGAAAGAAAAGAGACAAGGTTGGGTGCGGTGGCTCATGCCTATAATCCCAGCACTTTGGGAGGCCGAGGCGGGCAGGTCACCTGAGGTCAGGAGTTGGAGACCAACCTGGCCAACATGGTGAAACCCCGTCTCTACTAAAAATACAAAAATTAGCTGGGCGTGGTGGTGCTCGCCTATAATCCCAGCTACTTGGGAGGTTGAGGCAGGAGAATTGCTTGAATCTGGGAGGCAAAGAAAGAAAAGAGAGAGACTTTGTCAGCATCAGAAATTATGCTTTGAGAGGGATCTTCAGTATTGCTGGAGAAACACTGATTTATCTTTTAGATATTCATTTCTTGATATTCATGTTAGGGCCCTGGGCTAGGCTGCCAGTGTATAAATAAATAAGGGAGCTCTAGGAGAGGAGGGAGAGAGCAAGGGAATTTTGGGATGCTGTGGCAGATTGTTGTGTTTATTTTCTTCATCTTCTTATGTAATAGAACCCCTGATTTTTAGTTGGGCATACAGTCACCTAGAATAAAGACAATGTTTCCCAGCTTCTCTTATTGCTAGGTATGGCTACATGACTAAATACTAGCCAATTTTATTTCATGTCTTTAGGCATCCTCTGGGAACTTCCTTAAAAGAGAGCTGTGTCATGCCCTTTGCCCTTTTCCTTCATCTCTCCCAATATCCTACCATCTGGAATGCAGATGTAATGGCTGAAGCTCCAGACACCATTTTGGATAATGAGGACAAGGTCACTCCCTAGCTATGGCAGAACAATGAGCTGGATGGAACCAGAACTTCTGTCCCAGTTACTTTTGGTGTGTAACATACTACTCCAGAGTTGGTGGCTTAAAACAATCATTTTAGGGCTGGACGTGGTGGCTCACGCCTGTAATCCCAGCACTTTGGGAAGCCAAGGTGGGCAGATCACTTAAGGCCAGTTTGAGACCAGCTTGGTCAACATGGTGAAACCCCATCTCTACCAAAAATACAAAAATTAGCCAGGCATGGTAGCACACACCTGTAGTCTCAGCTACTCAGGAGGCTGAGGCACAAGAATCACTTCAACATGGGAGGTGGAGGTTGCAGTGAGCCGAGATCATGCCACTGCAATCCAGCCTGGGGGACAGAGTGAGCCTCTGTCTCAAAAATCCCAAACAACCATTTTATTGTGGCATAGATTTTGTTGAGAAAGGACTCTGGGCAGGGCTTGGCTGGGCAATACTTTTGTTCCTAGTGGTGTTGACTGGTGTCACTCAGTGGTACACAGCTGACTGAAGGGCTGGTCTGGAAGATCCAATACAACTTCACCTACACATCTGGAGCCTGGAATGAGGATGGCTCAAAGATTAGGACTGTCAACCAGGGCACCCATACATGGCCTCTCCATGTGGCTTGATGTCATCACAGCATTGTAACCTCAGGATAGTTGGATCTCTTACCTGGTGGCTCTGAGCCCCAAGCAAGAATGTTCTAGTGAACAAGGTGGAGACCGTATGATCTTTTATGATCCACTCAAAAGTTTTGCAGTATCACTCTACCAAATTCTATTGGCCGAAACAGCCACAAGCTGGCTTAGATTCAACCCAGGAGGGGAATCAGATGCCCCTTCTCCACTTGTGGGCTATCAAGCTTATGATACAGAAGAGCGTGAGGGGCAGGAGATACTGTTGTAGTCAATTCTGGAAAATTCTACCTGCCACAGTCCCTGAGGGTTCATGGAGCACAGCCACAGTTGCCACACCAGCCCCAGACCACCTAGCTTGGGGATTTGGGTGATAAATACAGTTTTGACTCATTTAAGCCACTTTCATTTCTGGTCTTTGTTACTCAGAGCTAAACCCTGTGCTAACTCACAGAGATCTGCTTTGTACAGACTGTAAGGGACTCGATGAGAAAGGTGAAGGACTATTTCACCAGCCCCTGGACTTAGTGTGAGTTAGTGTTTGCCTAAAATAAATCTCCTATTCTAATAATAATGGACAGTACTAATAAGTCCCCACACCCACGGCTCTTCAAGACCTTGAGTCCAAACTTAAGACGACACCTGTGTATACATTATCTGTATCAATGTATGTGTGTCAGAAAACTATAGGGACATTTCAGAGGTGATAGACAAGAGGGACCTCACTTTCTTTTTCTCTTTTTTTGAGACAGGGTCTTGCTCTGTCACCTAGGCTGGCACGATCATGGCTCACTGCAACCTTGACCTCCTAGGCTGAATCGATCCTTCCACCTCAGCCTCCTGAGTAGCTGGGACTACAGGCGTGTACCACCGCACCTGGTCAATTTTTGTAATTTTTTGTAGAGATGGAGTTTCGCCATGTTGCCCAGGTTGGTCTTGAACTTCTGGGCTAACGCGATCTGCCTGCCTCTGCCTCCCAAAGCACTGGGATTACAGGTGTGAGCCACTGCACCTGGTCAGAGAGGACCTTGCCTTCTAATTTACTCTCAGGACATCATGTTTGCAACTCTTGGCTGAGAGAGCCTTGCTCTGAGACTCTTATGATGAACCTAGGGGTTTGCAGATAAGGGCCCAGGGCTTGCCAATGGTGGCTGTAACTGAGGGAGCTCATGGCGCTGGCAGGAGATTAAAAAAATGTTCAGCTTATTATTTGCCTGAAGGCTCAAATTCCAGTGTGAGAGAGAGTGGGGCTCCCCAGGAGGTCAATCCCAGGTACCTGCCAAGGGTGTCGTGGGGGCCTCTGAGGCAGGTTAGTTTGGTGGCAGCTGTAGTAGTGAACAGGAATGTTCCAGGGTCTTTGCCAGCTAGGGGTTGAGATAAGACACGATTACCAGGTCACCACAAGTGAGGAATGTTCCCCTTGACCTGGACTTGGCTTGGGAGCCCAGACCGTACTGGTTGATGAGGTTCCCAGGGATCAGGAGAGAGCAAAGGAGGCTCACCTTGAAGGTTCTGGAGCTGATTGCTGAGTTCAAATCCTCACTTGGCTTTCTCTGGCTGTGTGACGTTGGTCAAGTGATTTTACTGTGTCCTAGTTTTCCCATCTGTCAAATGGGCCCTGCCTCCTAGAGCTGTTGAGTGAATTGAATGAAACCATGGATGTCTGAATATTTAGCCTGGTGCCTTTGCTGCAGCAGCCAGAGAGCCAGGCAGAGGTGGGGGCGAGTCCATGAGGAGAAGCCTGAGTCAGCTCCTTGGACCTGCTGTTGAGCTGAGCCCTGTTCTCATGACATGGAAGAAGCATAAGAGGGCTAGGCCAACCTCACAAGCACGTTGCAAACCTCTGCTTGCCACCCATCTACTAACACCTCATTGATCAAAGCAAGTTACAGGTCCAGGCCCAAAGTTAAGGGGTGGAGAAATGTACAAGAAACTGCAAGATCAATGCCAAGGAGTATGTATGGTGAATAATTCAAATGCAGGAGGGGAAAGGAATCAGGGAACAACAGTCCACATACCACTCCACTCTGTCCAACAGACTGTAAACCATTCACAAAAACAACTGAAATCTACAAGAACCAGTCTCCTAAGTCCCTAAGTTCCAAAGTGTGTGTATGTGGTGGTTGGGCAGAGGGCAGGGTGAGTGGGGAAAATGAGGGGCCCACTGTCCCTCCCCAACCCCCACAAGCCTCTATCCCTACTCAAGTACCATGTAACCTGCCACCTTGGGCTCAATAACTATTTGTTGACCAACTGATAAATACAGACTGACGTTCACAGGGACAAAGTGAATCCCAATGGGGCTTGGACTGAATGTCTGTGAGTCTGTGGATGACCTCCTGCCTGTGACTAATGTAAAGGCCCCCTCTCCAGGTTCTATTGCTAGAATTGAGTTTCTGGCACTCCTTTTTGCTTCTTTTTCAACAGCCTCTAATAGGCCCATCTGGTGGCTAGCATCTGAGGCGTACTGTATTCTCTCCATTCCTTCCCACCCAGGTAGGATGTCTGGGTTTGGCACAAGGCTCCCTCCCCCGTAAGCTCCTGAGCTGTCTGTGCTGTTTCTGGGCTTCCATGTGTCGAGCAGCCAATGGGTAGGTGTGTTTTCAGAGGCTGTTATCTGTGTCAAGACGCCTGGTGCCGTGGGTGACGTGGGTGACGGCAAGATGTGTGTAAGTCATGGTCCGTGCCAAGAGCAGTGGATGATTTAGTTGGGGATAAGATAACGTGTACACCAGATGCTGGAGCAGTGAAACCAGGGCGGTACATGGTTGAGAGGGAGGGAAGGATGGCTCTCTAATGGGGAAACAGCTGCCTCCCAGCCGTCATTTCGGACCTTGGAAGTCTGGTCAAATACTGATGAAAGCTGCCAAGGATGAATCAGGGGACTTACCCCTCTGCTTCCCGAGGAGGAGAGTCAGGAAGCAGACCAGCAGGAGTGAGAACAAGGCCAGTTTGAGGATCAAAGGGAAGGCTTTGAACCTTAAATCCAGTAGGTGAAGTTTTGCTGGCCAGGGTTCCCATTTGCTTTTATTCTTGTTTTGATTTTGTTTTTATTTATTTACTTTTTTTTTTTTGAGACAGGATATTGCTCTGTCGCCCAGAAGGTGGAGCGTTGTGGCATGATCATGGCTCACTGCAGCTTCGACCTCCCAGACTCAAGTGATTCTCCCGCCTCAGCCTCCTGAGTAGCTGAAACTACAGAAGCACACCACCACGCCTGGCTAATTTTTGTATTTTTAGTAGAGACAGGGTTTCACCATGTTGGCCAGGATGGTCTCAAACTCCTGACCTCAGGTGATCCACCTGCCTCGGCCTCCCAAAGTGCTGGGATTACAGGTGTGAACCATCGTGCCCAGCCTGTATTAGGTATTATAAGTAATCTAGAGATGATTTAAAGTGTACAGGAGAATGTGCATAAGTTATATGCAAATACTATACTATTTTATATTAGAGATTTGAGCATCCCGGATTTTGTTATCCAAGGGGTGGGGGCGGGGTGTCCTGGAACCAATCCTTCCATGGATACTAAGGGATGACTGTACTTAGCTTATGGGGATTTTGTGCTGACTGAATGAGATGATTCCTGTGACAGCACATAGTAAGTGCTTAATAAATACTAGCTCTTGGCCAGGCACAGTAGCTCACGCCTGTAATCGTAGCACTTTGGGGAGGCTGAGGTGGGTGGATAACCTGAGGTCAGGATTGTTCAAGACTAGCCTGGCCAACATGGTGAAACCCCTGTCTTTACTAAAAACACAAAAAATCAGCCAGGCGTGGTGGCATGTGTCTATAGTCCCAGCTACTCAGTAGGCTGAGGCAGGAGAATCACTTGAGCCTGGGGGATGGAGGTTGCAGTGAGCTGAGATTGTGCCACAGCACTTCAGCCTGGACAACAGAGATACACTGCATCCCAAGAAGAAAAAAGAAAAGAAAGAAAGAAATACTAGCTCTTATTTTCATATTACCATATATCACAATTTAGACCAAACCCTTTAAAAATTTAGAAGCTGGCTTGTTTTCTCACTAATGTTCTACCATGAGCATTTTCCTGTATCATTAAATGCTCTTATAGAGCCTTGCTTTAAATGGCTGCAGAATTTTGCACTCCATGGATTCATCATAATTTATTTAGCAATGTTCTTATTGCTGGACATTGATTCTGTCCTCAAATTTCTGTTAATATAAATAATATTGCAATGAACATCTTTGTCAGGGGCTCCCTTAACCTTTTTCTCTTGTTATGAAAGTATAATGTAGTCATTACAAAAAAAAATTGAAAAATACAGAAGTATATAAAGAAGAACATTAAAATGATCAGAGAGAGAGAGAGAGAGGAGAGAGACTCTCTCACCAGGAAGAGGGTGTTCTAGGCTGGTCTGCAGTCTGTCTTAGAGGCTCTACTCAGTGCCTGGCAGCGTAAACACAGTTAGAGTTAAATAACAACCCAGGACAATATGAGGGACGTCACAGAGCTCCAAGTGATTAATTGCCAACTAAGCACTACAAGTTCCCTAACCAGCAGTGTTTGCTCCAAGTGACCAGCTGGGACATGGAGAGTCTTTGGGGTTTTTAAAGAACACTTTGTTCTGCTGTGTGACAGGTTTTCTGGAGTCTTTACCAGCCAGGAAGCTTTCTTTCCTAGGGACTTTTTGGACAAGGGGAGCTCTAAACATCCTCTATCAGGAGGCCTCTCTCCCTCATCCTCGCTCCTCTGGCCCTAGTCAATTTGGGGGCTACATTAGAGGTTACAGCTTGCTCTGGCCTCAGCCCATATCCCCAAGTCTCCTCTGAAAGCCCTCAATATTCCGTACTGCTCAAATGATTCCCCTCACCGCACTGAAGGGGGCTCTACAGCAAGCCTAAGAGAGGTGTACCCAAACCAGCGTGGGTTCAGAGGGAAGGGATGGCTTGGAAGAAAGGACTTTGGACCTGTTGGAAGCTCCTGGCAGACTGTCTGCAAAACTGGCTGCCAGCAATTTCTCCCATCCCTGTGTGTGCATGCCACTCTCCTCATCAAAAAGAAGCAAGAGTCTGTTTCCCCTCCCCTTGAGCCCAGGCTGGCCTTGTGACTTGGTCTGGCCAATAGAATGCAATGGAAGTGTTGCCATGTGACTTCTGAGTCTAGGGCTTAAGAGAACTGGCAGCATCTGTCTTTTCTTTCTTGAATAGAATTGCCATGTTAAAAGCCTGGGCTATGCTACTGAAGTCAGAGGCCGAGGGGAAGAGAACAGGAGCAACTCAGTCAATAGGTAACACCAACTGCCAAGAATGTGAATGAGGCCATCTGGGATGTCCCATACCCTGTCAAACTCCT
>NW_020257574.1:0-33840 GCF_003255815.1 Theropithecus gelada
CACGCATACACACCACACACACACACACCACAGACACGTACACACCACACACCCCCCATAACCCATGCTTGCTGACCGTCTGCCCTGCGCACACTGATTAGTGGAGCAGTTAATCTGCTCTGAGCAGCCAAGGACAGGGAGCCACATCAGCCTGGCCCATGAGTTAATGCCCGGAGAGATTTAGTCCCCACAGCGCTCCAGGCTCCTGCGGCTTCCGAGACATCTATGGCCCTTGCATCCTCAGTGATGGGCACTAAGACACAAAGATACTGGCAGGAAGAGAATCTTCCTGAAGGCTCTAGCACAGCTAGGACCGGGGCCTGCTCTGGTAGGGACAGAGGGCACGTTCCTGAAGAGCAAAAAGGTATTTATTTCTCGTTAGGGGCAGAGGGGGTACCTCTGCTCCTGAGGAGGCCTCTGGAAAGCCAGACACAAGGAGCTGTTTTCCGAGTCCCCCTGGCCTCCCATGTGGCAACCCCTCAATACCTCGGGTCCCCTGATGAGGCACTGCCCGAGGCTGCTGGCATCGTGCTCCTGACAACCCAGGGAGGCCGACAGTCCCACGCCACTGTCACAATGAAACTGTGGCTCTGAGAGGCTGAGCAGCCAGCCCCAGAACACATGGCCTGGAAGGGGCCAGCAGGCTGGAGCCCGGGTCGGCTCGATGGTCCACTGAAGTGTGGTGTTTGCCATTGTGGGTGCTGTACTCCGCATTCGCTGTGCGTTGGGCACCGTATTCACATACACTCCGTCCCCGCTCAGGCACTCTCTCTTCCATTTTAACTCCTTAGATCCTCTCCCAAGGAGGAGGGAGGATGCCTCTCCTGACCCAGATCCTTAAAGCCCATCTCCGGGCAGCTTTGGCTCCACTCTTATTAGCTGTGTGACCTGGAGTGAGTCACTTAGCCTCTCTGAGCCCTCAGCCTTCTCATCTTTAATATGGAGATCACCTTCTCTTCCAGACCTACCACACGGCAGATCATGTGTGTGCTCTGGGGAACGTAAGGCACCGGTAGGGGTACTATCCACTCTCAGTTTTCTCCCCTAGAACTGAAGCATGGCCTAGAGAAGCAAGACTGTTCTGCCTCCACCAGACCCAGGCCATTGCTCCACAGAGTCCTGGGGAGGCCCTGATCTATGGCAGAGAAAATCCCCAGCAGGCTAAGCCTGTACCCAGACCCCACCTGGTTCCACCGCTGCCACCTGGCTAGGTGACTTCCCTGTGAGCACCTCAGGACTAAAGAGCCCAGTCCTCAGCCCACCCTTTGAAAGAAGAGCAAAACAGGAGAGCTACAAGCATGAATTTCCTGCAGGGAGTTTGCCCAGGTGCTCAAGAGTCACCAGCTTAAACACCTTTCTTGGGGCAGCCCTAAAGGGGTGGATTTGACACCCTACCTGCATGAGCTTTCCTGAGTAGGTATGTGAATCATGTTCCTCCAGGTAAATCCTGGCGTGGGGCTGTCATCAACCAATCAGCCGCCCAACACTCACTGAACCCCCAGAGTGTGTCCAGCATTGTGCTGGGTGCTGAGGGAGGGTGAGATCCCTGTCTCTGGAACTTCAACAACGTGACTTGGGGAAATGGTGAAATCAACATGGAACAACACAGTGACTCGGACACTGCCTGAGGCTGAGCTGCCGCACAGGTCAGGGATTTAGGAATTTAAAGAGAGACCAAGATGGGATGTCGCCTTCTGAAAAGGCTTCATTGTGCTCAGCAAGGCTGTCCAGGAAGCCAAGATGGGATGTCCCCAGAGGGGTAGGGAGGTGACATCTCCTTTTGCATGAAAGAGACCTCATGCAGAAAAGCTTGCGATAGCTCATAATTGCCCAGCATTTCCCAAAAGCTTTTCTTTTTCAATCAATTTTAGCGCTGGATCTGCTTGAAGAAAATTAGTTTTAAGAAATATTTTAAGACATTTAAATCAAGGATTTTAAAAACTGCCCTATTCCCCCGTGGTTTCCTCCCAAACTTGTTTATAAATTGGGGATATTCAAATGCTTATGAAGATTGGGGTGAGAGAATGTGCACAATAAATTAAAACGAAAGAACACCTGCTCCAGCCTGGCTTCCCGGAGTCTGGGTGCTCCAAGCCTTCGCTGCACGCTAGCATCACATTACCTGGGAAGATTTCAAATACACAAATGCTGTGCCCACTTAGAGAGGTCTGGGTTGAGGCCCAGGCATCCAAATTCTTTCAGATACCTCCAGGTGATTTCCAATGTGCAGCCAGGGCCAAGGCCCCTGGTGTAGCTGCACGTTCACGGTGTGCCTCCTTGTGAGCACTGGAAGCCAGTGTTTCTGATTTCCCTCCTCTCACTGGCAGGCTCCTCGTCAGTGGCCCGCTTTTCTCTCCCCACAGAGCCAGCCCTCCTCCCTGGCCATGCTGGACCTTCTGCACGTGGCTCGGGACATTGCCTGTGGCTGTCAGTATTTGGAGGAAAACCACTTCATCCACCGGTGAGTCAAAGTGACCGTGCTCTTCCTGTCATCCTGTCGCTGTCTGTGTGCTTTCCTGCAGATCTCAAGGGCTCACATCACTAGGTCTCCCTCCAGGGCTGTTTGTTTGTAGGATGATTCAGCTTTGGTTTGTTGGTTTTTTTTGAGAGACAGGGTCTCACTTTGTTGCCCAAGCTGGTCTCGAATTTCTGGGCTCAAAATCCTCCCACCTTGGCCTCCTGAAGTGCTAGGATTTCAGGCATGAGCGATGGCTCCTGGCCCCTTTGGCTTTGTCTTTAAGATGGTAACTTATTATATCAGGGTTTCACTTGCCCCTTACATAAAACAGGTGTCATAAAATATCCTTGCCAGGGCTGGAGACCTATAAGTTAATAAGTTAATTCTTAACCTCCTGTGAGGCCCCCTGCCTGTATCTTGAATGTTCAAGTCCTATATCACTTTAAGGCTTCCCCCCTCCCCCGTAGAAAACTGGGCTCCATATGGGGAAGTTAAGGAATTGCATTTTTGACAATGGGTGGCTTACAGGCAAGGATGCTGTTGTATTCATCTTTGTATACCTGGCATATAATGGGGACACAATGTTTGTTGGATATATTATTTTTTTCTAAAATACTCTGAAATGAAGCATAATGATGATTTTCATTACTTCTATACTTCATTTCTTCTATTATAATCATTCTTGTGTTTAAAAGCTGTATGGACTGGGACATCATGCTATGAACATCATATATCATGTATGTCTTTCCTTGTGAAAGCTGATGACTTTCTCAGCTGACAGCTTGAAATCAGAAAACTAAAACAGATCATCAGGCTCTTTGCAGAGCTCTTCCTTAATGATTTGCCTCTAATGTAGTAAATAATAACTTGGTGAACTCACAATAATTTATTAACACATGTCTTCAAAGAGTTTAAGGCATGTTCATAATCATTAAAATATGTAAGTACGAAATAGGAAATGAGAGATGCTGTAAGAGCTTAGAAATAGAAAATTATCATGCCTGTAATTTTATCATGCACTTTGGGAGGCTGAGGAGGGAGGATCATGTGAGGTTGGGAGTTCGAGACCAGCCTGACCAACATGGAGAAACCCCATCTCTATTAAAAATACAAAATTAGCCTGTAATCCCAGCACTTTGGGAGGCCGAGATGGGCGGATCACGAGGTCAGGAGATCGAGACCATCCTGGCTAACACGGTGAAACCCTGTCTCTACTAAAAAATACAAAAAACTAGCCGGGCGAGGTGGCGGGCACCTGTAGTCCCAGCTACTCGGGAGGCTGAGGCAGGAGAATGGCATAAACCCGGGAGGCGGAGCTTGTAGTCAGCCGAGATCCGGCCACTGCACTCCAGCCTGGGCGACAGAGCGAGACTCCGTCTCAAAAAAAAAAAAAAATACAAAATTAGCTGGGCGTGGTGAGGGGGTGCCTGTAATCCCAGCTACCTGGGAGGCTGAGGCAGGAGAATCACTTGAACCCAGGAGGCAGAGGTTGCGGTGAGCCGAGATCACGCCATTGCACTCCAGCCTGAGCAACAAGAGCGAAACTCCGTCTCAAAATAAAAAAAAGAAAAGAAAGGAATAGAAAAGTATGTAAATATATAACAAGCTATGCTTTCTCCCTAATAAAAATGGGGAAACGAGAAGTCAGGAAGTACACCTGCCTAAGTTCCAAAGTCACTCCTAACAGAAGGCAATCAACTCTCAGAAGAGCTTATCCTCTTACTGTCACTTCATCCTTTTGGCCTTCAGTTCTCCCTCTAGCTTCTAACCCTTTCCAACTTGCAGGTCATGCTGCTTCATAGAAATAATGAAAGCAAAAAAGGAGCCGGGAGCAGCTCCACCATCTGCTGCTTCTAAGACTGTATCAGTTCTGTTCTTTTTTTAAGGTCATTTTTCAGCCCTTTCCCCCGCTCCCCAGTCCTGTTCTTGTCCTTTGCGTTGTACCCAGAACTTCCCATAAATCTCAACTCTGGGCTTTGCCATTCCATTACTCAGTCGAGACAAAGCTGTGCACTTTTTGAAGTCGTCCTTTATTAGAGTCATCTTTCCATCTTTTGTCCATGTACTCTAAGTGTGGACTCCTCTGAGAGCAACCTGTGTCACCTTGGTGACCAGATGTCTTCCTTCACTTAGCATTGGGATCCTTTCTCCTTTTTTTTGGATCTCTGCCCACGTTGGTCACCATAACGTACAGATTCTCTGGCTGAGGGATCATTTCCATTTGTCCTCTGACCTTTTGACATCTGCTTTCCTACAGCCACAAGACATTTCGATGATACCCAATGCTCTGTTGTTACGATGTTAACAGGATTACATTCCCTCAAGACTCCTGTCACTTCCATATCTAGAAATAGTTACTGAAGGTTGGAATTAGATCCCAGAGCAATCGTTTATTGCTCTTTTCTCCTTTTTAAGAAATTAAATTGTCAAACACCAAATCAAGAAGGTATCAGATGATCTGTTTTAAGCAAAAGAAAACTTCTGGCAGAAATTGTCCATCTCATTCAAAGCTTTTCTTCTGGGGTAATTTGGTCATTTGTATGGAAAAAACGTCTTTTACATGTTCTAACTAGCTAAGAGGTCTATGGTACATACCCACAACAGAGTTGCCTCGAATTCTCTCTCCCTGCACCCTTTATCTGCTCTTAAGATTCATGGACTTCCACACATGTATACTTCTACGCTTTTGGAATTCAGAGTGGAACTTCCTTACCAGATCCACATGCTTCCATTTTTTAAAAAAATTAGATCTTTTTCCTTTGGACATGGTTCATTGCCATTTCATGAATGATGTGTCATTCTCCCAACTCTTGGTATGTTCTGTATATTGCATTTACCTTCTTGCCATTAAATTCACGATCACTTTTTAAAGCAACCATTCCATACGCATCAGTGTAAAGACTTTTCTGGAGCCATAAATATTATTCCTGGTCTACTTTGCTATATTTCTCTTGAGAATTAATGGCTATACAGCCAACTATTTTTCTTCCTTTTTGATGTCATATGTGTTATGCGTGTATGGTTTTATGGGGGCATTTTATACACCACCTCAAAATTCAACTTAAACCTTCTGGATCAGGTCAGCAGTATTAACAACATAAATCTCCTATCTGAACCCATTATTCTTGTACCCTCAGCCATGATCCCCAATCAAGATCCTATTTTTTAAATACTATCCTAGCAGCCAGTTGATTCTCTAAGTCCTTTCTCAGCCTAGGATCAGAACCATCATGAAACCAGTTGAACATGAAAACAGCAGCTGTGCTCCCTAAGTACATCTTGTTTTTTTCTGCACAGGAACCTTAATATTGTTAGAGACCCATCCTAGACTTCTTCTGGCTGTATCCCTCATTCCTACATGCATGACCAGAACGGTAAGCAGTCAGACAGTAGAAGCTGATGAGTCTTGGACAGTGGTTGACCATGCCTCAGGCGCAGGCCACAGGAAAGCAGGTCATCTAGAGTCAACAGCAGAGATGACAACTTTTTATCACCTGAAAGAAGCGATTCTTCAGTCATGTAGCTTAGCAAAGGCTTTAGATAAAATCATGGACAAAAGAACCATAATGGCTTATTTAAAATAATAATAATAATAATAATAATAATAGTAACTTTGGGAGGCCGAGGCAAGTGGATCGCCTGAGGTTGGGAGTTCAAGATCAGCCTGGCCAACTTGATGAAACCCTGTCTCTATTAAAAATACAAAAAACTAGCCAGGTGTGGTGCTGCATGCCTGTAATTCCAGCTACTTGGGAGGCTGAAGGAGAATTGCTTGAACCCAGGAGGCAGAGGTTGCAGTGAGCCAAAATCGCGCCACTGCACTCCAGCCTGGGCGACAGGGCAACACTCCGTCTCAAAACAAAACAAAACAAAAAACTAGAAATATTTGTGAATATCTTAATTTACTTGAATTTGATTTCAGGGAAGTCATGCTGTTCTAAAACACTTTTTCAAACAACTGGCAGAAACCAACCAGTGGTTTGTTCCAAATCTGCCTAAGGTCAAATAACATTCCTTATGACCCTATGTTATCTACTTTTAGCTTACTTTTTAAAAAATAAAATGAGGACAGTAATAGCACCTTGTGTCTTATAGGGCTGTTGTGAGAATTATATATGAAGCACTTACAACAACACTTAGCACATAGTAAAAGGCCAATAAATCCTAGTTCCTAGTATATTGCATTTCATTATGATTGCCCCATTAAACATTTTTAATCATTTCCCCTAATCCTTTTCCATTTCTCTGTAGTTGTGAGGCCTAGAATTGTTAAGGCTGTTTCTCTCACACTGAAGAATACTATACTAAAGGAAATATAGGGAGGAGAAGGAACTATTTAAACTTCAGCTTGGAGATAAAATCCTAGTGATGGACGTAGTACACTTATCTTCCTAGGGATAAAATTAGGACATGCATTTTCTTTCTTCCCAGAGACATTGCTGCCAGAAACTGCCTCTTGACCTGTCCAGGCCCTGGAAGAGTGGCCAAGATTGGAGACTTCGGGATGGCCCGAGACATCTACAGGTGAGTAAAGACTGCCTCACCCCTCGAGGCCTGTCTCTTCCACCTCAGCCCCTCAAGCGAATGGGGTGTGGCTGCTTGTCCCTTATATCATCTCCTGGTACCCTGTCAACTTTCCACCTAAAATTTCACTAAGTTCCTTTTCAGGACATGGGAAACTTGAATTAGTGACCATGCCTGAAGGCCTAAATCCAGGATCACACTTCCTGCAATAATTGACACCAAGTTCTTTTTTTTTTTTTTTTTGAGGCGGAGTTTTGCTCTTATTGCCCAGGCTGGAGTGCAATGGCGCGATCTCGGCTCACCGCAACCTCCGCCTCCCGAGTTCAAGCGATTCTCCTGCCTCAGCCTCCCGAGTAGCTGGGATTACTGCGCCACCATGCCCGGCTAATTTTTTGTATTTTTAGTAGAGATGAGGTTTCTCCATGTTGGTCAGGCTAGTCTCAAACTCCCAACCTCAGTTGATCTGCCCACCACAGCTTCCCAAAGTGCTGGGATTACAGGTGTGAGCCACTATGCCCAGCCAACACCAAGTTCTTAATTAGGTTGTCCATCGGTTCCAACTCTAATCCGGCCATGCTCTGAGACATGGGATAACTTGGATACCTGACGTGGAAAGACCTTCAAAGCAAACTTTATTGAACTTCCTCAACTCCTCTTCTCAGTCCTCAGGAATTCTAAGTGGCTATGGTTTCTATCACCCCAAGCACCTGCATCCCAGATCAGGCAGGATGCAGGGCCTGGCTCATTGCTCAGCTTTAGCCACCCCAGGAGATGTGGAGTACAGTGCAGAACCCATTGGTACTTACCGCAGCCTTAGGAGATGTGGAGACAGTGCAGACCCCATCAGTACCTAACACAGCCTTATTTTTTTTTCCCTGCTACATTTGCAAGGCTACATTTAAAAACATTTTCTTCCATTTTAAAAGCTAATACTACTTTAATTGTACTTTTGCTCACTCTTCTCTTCCCAGCCCCTAGTTCCTTTTTTCCCCCTGATTATTTACAACACTGACTTGCTATGTGAGCTGAGCAAGTCCCTCCTTGCATGGGATGACCCCTTCCCTAACTCACAGGGGTAGAGAGAGGAGCAGTGGTTGTATGGAGCTTTAACTCTTTGGAGAATAAGTGAGACTGATCCAGACACCACCCCTCAAGGCCTCAGTCAAACACGGTAACAGTCCCCAGAGGCATGAGCATGCTGAGGCTATCACGTTACCACGGGGCAGCAGCACGTGGAAGATGTAGTAAAGACATTTCTGGAGCGTCTACCACTGCTATCTGTCGTACTCCTCTCCTTTGCTCCACTTCACCTTCTGATGCTACCCACAAGCTCAGCGTTCCTTCCTCTCCTTCCTCTCCTTCCTCAGAATACCCTGGGACTGCCTCTCATTTCAAATACAAATGCTGCAGCATGACTCCTCAAGCCCTCTGTTATCTGACTTTTCCTTCCCAGGCTCAGCTCTGACAGCTCCCAGCTCCAGGCTTCAACCACCCGAAGTTATCTACAGTCCTTCGTTCCCCACCTACTCTATACTTTGTGCAATGGCACGGGTCAGGAATGGTCTTCTGGGAGAGCGTCTTTCCTACTCAGCTCCATCAGTGCCCTTCTGTGAAGCTTTCCCTGTCCCTGACCCCTGCCTCAAGTAGAATGAATCCATTCTTCATTTGTGTCACTGAGCCTTGCACATACATTACTGTATGTGGTGTTCTATATTGCAATGCATATATATCCATTTCTTCCACCAAACAATATCCTTGGGAGAGAGAGACTGGCCTATTTATGTCCTCAGCACATGGCAGAGTACTTGATACACACTGAATATTCAGTACATATTTATTGAGGTAATTAATTAATGTCAACAGCTGGCAGGAAGCTGCCTCCTGTAACATTCAGAGAGGAGAACACCAGGCTAGACATGCAATTGGCCTAACAGGCAGATGAGTTAATTTATTGGTTTTTATCAGTGAGTTGCATTAATGACATTACTGATGAAAACTAGTAAATTAACTCGTCTACCTTGCAAACCAACTCTACGCCTAGCCCTGTGTTCTTTTGTCTGGGTGTGTCATGGCAGGCAGGGTCCACACAGCTGTCTAGATTACTGGTTGATTGCCTACACTGAACTAAATGCTGTGAGTGTCAGAGGATCCAAAATGATTAGACACAAGCCCTGCTCTCAGTTCTCCCATTTTGGATCTTGCATTACTGCAGATCATCAGAAACACACTATACTTATAAGGTTGCAGTAATGTTATTCATTGTGAGCTATAACAAACAAAACCCAACAGGGAAAGCTAAACATCTGCTAGCAGGTATCTTAGTCATTGCATAGATCATTCCTCTCATGCCTCTCGTGGGTTATTTTGTCTTCTATTAAATGACACCAACGTTCTTAACTAAAAGATCTGTGTGCCCCTGCTCTCCTTCTGAACCACCAAGGACCATTGGTTAATTTCAGACCTTTAATGGGTAGACTATATTGTTCCCACTTTCTCAACTTTCCCGACAGAGCGGATGCTTAGTGCCATCTCCAGATCCTAGTTTGGTTTTCCTCTCCTTCCCCACAGGGCGAGCTACTACAGAAAGGGAGGCTGTGCGATGCTGCCAGTTAAGTGGATGCCCCCAGAGGCCTTCATGGAAGGAATATTCACCTCTAAAACAGACACATGGTAAGTCTGCTATCATCCTCCAGGCATCCCTGCAGCCGTAAGGTGGTGCTCCTGGGCCAAATGATTCCATACTCTAAGCCGGGAGCCCCTGTGTTAGCAGGGAGGGAAAAGAGCAGAATCAATACACCCAACAACAGTGGTTCTCAAATGTGAGCATATATCAGAATTCATAAAGACTTGTTAAAATTCAGATGATTGGACCCTACCCTGGGAATTTATGATTCAGAAGGTCTGGGATCTAGCTGAGAATGTGCATTTCTAACAAGTCCCAGAGTGATGCTGCCATTGCTGGCTGGAGGACCACACATTAACAGTCACATGTAATTTTAAATGGCAGATTGAACGCATGCCTTTCACAAAGTACACACACACAAACACACACACACAGACACACACACACACACACGCCGCAATAAAGGGTGTCTTTTATTTGCATTAAACCCTACAAGGACACAACAATGACAAAATTTTGGAAACTGGGAAGTCATGAACACGTGGTACCTTACTAAGAAGACTAGAAAGTGGATCTCTAAACCAACAGTCCAGATCCAGAAGCAGGGCTGGTTCCCTCGGCCTAAGAGCCCCAGAAAGGCCCAGAAATTGACAGTAGGGGTGTAGGCCAGGCACAGTTGCTCACGCCTGTAATCCCAATACTTTGGTAGGCTGAAGCTGGAGGACTGCTTGAGCCCAGGAGTTCAAGACCAGCCTGGGTAGCATAGCAAAGGCCCCATCTCTACCAAAAATTTAAAAATTAGCCAGGTGTCATGGTACACGCATGTGGTCCTAGCTACTCTGGAACCTTGGATGGGAGGATCACTGGAGCCCAGGAAGTCAAGGCTGCAGTGAGCTATGATCATGCCACTGCACTCCAACCTGGGCAAGCAAGAGAGGGAGAAAGAGAGAGAGAGAGAGAGAAAGCGGGGGAGGGAGGAGGGGGTAGGAGGGAGGAGGAGAGAAGAGAGGAGAGAGAAGAGAGGGAGGGAGGAAGAAAAGAAGGGGAGGTATAGCAAACAGGAAAATTCATGAAAGGTCTGTTTAAGGAATAACTAAATCCTGTGGCTGAGCTCCTCACCCCTGAAGCTTGCTGGCTGTCCCTCATCTACCATCAGCACAAGACTGGGGCTCTCTCCCTGAAGAGACTGAACTGAATTCTCTCTGGTCCTGGCCCCCACTGGCCCCTCAGCACCAAGAACACTGGCAGCTGGGCAGGAGATCAGATCATTTCTCTTTGGAGGACCGATGAAGAGAAAATTACAGATACAGCACTGCCAAGTGGGGCACAGGTGCAGTGGGCTGAATAATGGCCGCCTGAAGGTATGACGTCCTAATCCCAGAGGCCCAGAATGTTGCCTTATAAGAAAAATGGGTCTTTGCAGATGTGATGGAGTTGAGGATCCTGGAGTGGGGCAGCTGTCCTGGATTATCTAGATGGGCCCTAAATGCCATCGCAAGTATCCATATAAGGGAGAAGGACCAGGAGATGTCATACACACAAAAGAAGAGGCAGTGTGAGCACAGAGCCCAAGACTGGAGATGCGGTCCCAACTCAAGGAGTTCCCGCAGCCACCAGAAGCCAGAAGAAGCAGGGAACAGAGTCTCCCCTAGAACCTCCGGAGGGGACACAACCCTGCTGACACCTTGATTTCAGTCCTGTGATACCAGTTTCAGAGGTCCGGCCTTCAGAACTCTCAGAGAATGAACTTATGTTGTTTTAAGCCACCAAGCATGTAGTTTTTTGTTTGTTTGTTTTGGTTTTTTTACAGCAGTCACAGAAAATTGCACCCAGTGAAACAAGCAAGCAAGCTGCCCACCAGCCAATGTCTTACACAGAACTTTCCAATGGCTTCTTAATGTCCCGGTCTTAAAATATGAACAGACAACCAAGAATCAACAAACACTTGAGAAAATATTCTAATCTGAAGAAAACAAACATATAAAAAGGAACTTGAAAGAAGAAACATGTAGAAAGTTTAGGAAAACTTTTTTTAAAAACTATAATATCCTCCAAAAGGTCAGAAAAACTATTGCAACCATAAATGGGCGACAAAAGGTTATTTTAAACAATACTTTTAGGAGGATAAGGAAATCCAAGTGTGATAAGAGGCAGCCTCGAGGATATGCGCAGGGCTGCCCTGAAGCCTGTGTGGGCTGCGTGTTCTCACTTTCTTCCAAAGAGTATAGGGCTGGGGCAGAGGGGAAAAAGAAACTTCCCAGTGGAGAGACCTGACAAATACAACCTCAGCCAGGTGCTCAAAGTCCACCTCAACAGTGATAAGTCTAGGGGCCAAGCACAGTGGCTTATGCCTGTAATGCCAGCTCTTTGGGAAGCCAAGGCAGGTGGATCACTTGAGGTCAGGAGTTCAATACCAGCCTTGCCAACATGGTGAAAACCATCTCTACTAAAAATACAAAAATTAGCTGGGCATGGTGGTGGGCCCCTGTAATCCCAGCTACTCAGGAGGCTGAGGCAGGAGAAATGCTTGAACCTGGGAGGTGGAGGTTGTAGTGAACTGAGATTGTGCAACTGCACTGCAGCCTGGGTGACAAAAGCGAAACTCCATCTCATAATAATAATAATAATAATAATAACAACAACAACAACAACAACAGGACTGGGTCGTGTTGCCGGTATGCACCCCTGATGTGATGAAAATGGTACTTTACCTCTGTGGTCTTCTTCCTCCCCATGTCCCATAACCACAGTCTAATCATGAGAAGAACAGACAAATCTCAATTGAGGAATATTCCACAAAATCCCTAACCAGATCCTCAAACCTGTCAAGGTCATAAAAAACAAGGAAAGTCAGAGATGTTGTCATAGTCAAGAGAAGCCTAAAGAAACAGGACAATTCAATGTAATGTGATATCCTAGTGGGATTCTGGAATAGAAAAAGGACATTCAGTGAAAACTAAGGAAAGCTGAATAAAGTATGGGCTTCAGTCAATAATGCCTTAATTGTGGTTCATTAATTGTAACAACTGTATCATACTAATGTGATGCTAAAAGTAGCAGGAATCGAGTATGAGGTACAGGAGAACTCTGTATTCACAGTTTCTTCCAAGTTTGAACTGTTCTAAAAAGTAAATCTTATTATTTAAAACTTTGAGGATAGAAATGTAAAAGTAATGAAAAGGATGGAGTGTGAAGCTAAATAAACCTTCTAGAAAATAAACCTAAAAAGAAATGGGAAATATAGGAAAATATAATAATTTTTTATTTAAAAAATTAAGGGGTGTAAACCAAAAGGTCCAATTAGCTGACAAAATAGGAGTCCCAGAGAGAAAGAACAGAGGAAATGAAGAGAATAAAGACAGCAGAGAAATCATTCAAGATTTCCTAGCATAGGACATAAATTTCCAGAATGAAAGAATTCACCAAGTGCCAATCACCATGGATAAAAAGGGCACATCCTTGGCTGGGCGCAGTGGCTCATGCCTGAAATTCCAGCACTTTGGGAGGCCAAGGTGGGTGGATCATGAGGTCAGGAGTTCGAGACCAGCCTGGCCAAGATGGTGAAACCCATCTCTACTAAAAATACAAAAATTAGCTGGGCGTGGTGGTGGGTGCCTGTAATCCCAGCTACTTGGGAGGCTGAGGCAGGAGAATTGCTTGAACCTGGGAGGCGGAGGTTGCAGTGAGCCGAGATCACTCTAGCCTGGGCAACACAGCAAGACTCTGTCTCTAAAAAAAAAAAAAAAAAAAAAAAAAAGGCACATCCTCAGGCCAATGGTGATAAAGATCCTGCAAACTTCCATGAAGAAAAATTTAAAAATTAATAGTAAAAAATACTAGTGATAAAAGATAAGGAATCCAAATGGCATCAAATCACTTAACAGCACCACGGGAAACGTAAGAAGACAATGCATGAATGAACAACCTCCACATTTTGAAAGCCTGGCGCTGAGATCATGTCATAACACGATGCGTCCACGAATGGCCAGAGCTGCCTTTCTGACCAGCATCACATAATGAGAGCAAGAGCCTTTGTTGTTTTTACACCAGTGAGATTTGGTTTTAACGTAACCCAGTGGATCTCTAAGTGTGGTCCATCAGCACCACCTGGGAACTGCGAATCCTCAGCCCCCACCTCAGGCCTAATACAACAGAAACTCTAGGGGTGGGACTCCGCAATCTGTGTGTTAACAGATGATTCTGATATGATATGCAGTGAAGTTAGAGCACCAGCAACCCAGGGGATCCAGAGACAGAGAATAACTTAAGCAATTAAGTAACTGTCCCGAACACATGCACATCCCGTGACCCAACACTCCTATTTTTAAGTATTAGAGAGAAGATGACACAAATAGACTTGGGCGCTGGATGTTCACTTGCAACATTGTTTACAATCGAGAAACAGCAAAACAAAAATAAAAACAAAACCCAACCCAACTACCCCTCAACTAGGAGATGGAAAAATTCACTGTGGTTTACTTATATCATGGAAAACTATTCAGCAGTATAAAAGAACACACTAAACCTACATGTATCAACATAGATAAATCTCAAAAACAGTGTTCAGTGGGGAAAAAGCAAATTACAAAAAGGAGTAGGATATCATTTATGTATAACTTTACAATGTAAAAAATGTCTATAATACAGAGTATTGTTCGTGCTTTCAGGCATTGTTTAAAAATGTGAAACATACAAGGGTAGGATACAGTCTAACTTCAGGGGAGCGGAGAGAGGGAGGTGGGGTCTTCCTGTCTCTTAAGTCTTCATAAAGAAAGGGAGAGCTGACACATATAAGGCAAAAGATTAACATCTAGATACATAGATACTCTGGTTCTTTTTAAAGTTTTGACTGTTTCACAACTGGAATGCTTAAATTACATAGCTGCAGGGATTGGGAAGTGCTCTAAGACAATCAGGCAGAAGAAGGAGGAGCTGGGGGATTTTTGGCAAAGGTGGGCGGGGGGAAGCTCCTCACAGGAGGTAACTTCAATACCTGAAAGACAGAAAGGGCAGGCCTTGGAAAGAACTGAGAAAAGACTTTCCAGAAAAAAGCCAGTGTGAACAGCCAGAGGCAGGAATGAGCCTAGCTTGTTTGCTGAGAAATTAAATCAAGTCCTGATGGTCGGAGCTAAGGGAGCCCAGGGCCAGTAGGGGTGGAAGGGATGGGTCACAACACAGACAGCCTTGGAGCTCAGATGAGGGGATGTGGATTTTATTCTAAACACCATGGGATGCCGGTTGAAGGGTTGTAAGCAGGAGTGTGATATGATCTTTGCTTTTTTAAAAAAAATCCCTCTGCCATTGAATTTACGCTAGAGGTGGGTAAGTGAAGAAGGAAACCAGTTAAGAAAATCCTGCACATTGCTAGCTGAGAGAAAGAGGAGAGTGGTGTGGCTTGGTGGTGGCAGTGGAGATAGTGCAAAGTAGTCAGATTGAAGACTTTTTTTTTTTTGAGACAGAGTCTCGTTCTGTCACCCAAGCTGGAGTACAGTGGCGCCATCTCAGCTCACTGCAACCTCCGCCTCCTGGGTTAAAACAATCCTCTCACCTCAGCCTCCCAAGTAGCTGGGATTACAGGCTTGTGCTACCACACCCAGCTAATTTTTGTATTTTTAGTAGAGACGGAGTTTCACCATGTTGGCCAGGCTGGTCTCGAACTCCTGACCTCAAGTTATCCGCCCACCTCGGCCTCCCAAAGTGCTGAGATTACAGGCGTGAGCCACACCACCCAGCCTCAAGATCTTTCTTGAACGTAGAGTTAACAGGAGTGCTGACTGTTGGATGGGAAATGGAGGGGTGTGGGATAACGGAGTCAAGGATGACTCCTGGGTTTTGGGCTTGAACAAATGCATAACCAGAGGTGCTGCAGAGTTGGGAAAGATTGGAGGAGGAGATGGTGTGGGTTCAGAAGGAGTTCCTTTTGGGCATGTTAAATTTGAGTTGCCTATTAACATAGGCCAGTGAAGCTAATGAGTGGGCATCTGATAGATGAAACCGAAGCTCAAAGAACTGCGTGAGATATTGGAATCTGCTGGATGGACATTTAAAGATATTAATTTTTGGCTCCCATTTTTCCTAAGAGCATACCCTGTATCACACCTGGAGACCATCTTCCACAATGGCCTTTTTTCTTTAATCATAACCTCCTTTCAGGTTATGATTAAGGAGAAAAATGTGGCTTTTAAAGGCTGACACAGAGCAGCTTGTTATTTTAAAATCTTTTATCAGATTGTTATCTTCATTGATTCAAATGTTTAACAGTTTAATCAGCAATGATGTATGCTATTTCTATCATTTCAGGCAGAGCAAGTTTAATACAAAAAGAAAGTGAAGTTTTAAATATATATATATATATGTATATATTTCTCTTTATTTGATTTTAAATGCTCTGGTGCAAAGCTTTGGACTTTGTCGCTCCTATTTAGGGCAGGCTTATAGGTGATGAAAGAACCATCTGGCATACAAAATATAGATTTGCCCTATCTGTAGGGTTTCTAGATAAAATACAAAATGGCCAGTGAAATTGAATTTCAGATGCACAGCAAATAGTTTTTTAGTATAAATATTGGAGCATACATATACTAAAAAAACTATTTGTTGCTTATCTGGAACTCAAATTTAACTAAGTATCTGGTATTGTTATTTGCAAATAGGACAATCCTACTTGTTCGAAATTATCAAAGTTCTATGACCAATACTACTTATTGCTCCCTTGAACTCTAAGAAACTAAATATCCATGTGCAGTTCTATTAGTGCTCTCAAAGGATGCTATAACCTGTATCTATCTAGAAAAGGAGAAAACATATAGCTGTAATTCTTTAGGCCTTATTGCCAATTTCTTGCTCATTTGATTTTGCCTAGTTAGTTTTGCCTTGAAGGGAAGTAAGATCACCAAACAGAAAGGAAGAATATGCGTGCCAGGCAATTTGTAGGTAGCAAAATCAAGAGATCTAATAATGTATTCCAGTCTGTCTCAGATTAGTTGTATAATAACCCCTGCTTCAACCTTCTCACCTGAAAAATAGGGAAAATATCTTTGCCCAATCCTTCTCACAACAGTCTTTGAAATTTCACACAGATGATGACAATAAAAGCACCCCATGTTTCTTAGAAGATGGAGGAACTATTTTCCTCTACAATTTTTGTGGTGATATTTACTAACCTCAGAAAACTACAGTCAGACACTAAAAGATAGTCTTTGTCAAAAAGCTAATCATCAGAGTAGTGGTTTAAAGTTTTAATCAAAATATCAAAGGTGATTCTTTTAGAACACGAAGAATTCATCTCATAAAGCTTTTAAAACAACAAATGAGAAATCAAATATTTTTTAAAGAGAAATAGACAAAAATGCCTTATCAGATATTAAGACAAATACACAAAAATTAAAACAGAATGGTATCAATGCAAGAAGCAGACAAATAGATGAAGTGAAAATATAGCCAGAAACAGACCTGTTTTTAATCGCGAGTCAATGGGTAAGGAGGAAATTATCTTATGCATAGTGTTGGAAGAGTAGTTATTTGAAAAGCAAATCAATTTAGGTCCTTACCTCACACTAGACACCAAATTAAATTCCAACTAGATTTAAGAAGAGAAGAAAAACAAACACAACTAGAAGAAGATAGCAAATATTTATCTAATCTTTGGCGAAGGGAAGATTGTATAACTATAAAGTAAAGGAAATCATGACATTAAAAAAATAGGTTTGACTATCTCAAAATAAAAATCTTTGGTATGCTAAAAAGTAGCATTAGAAAGTAACTAAGTCCAGGTGCGGTGTTTCACACCTGTAATCCCAGCACTTTGGAGGCTGAGGTGGGAGGATCACCTGCGGTCAGGAGTTCGAGACCAGCCTGGCCAACATGGTGAAACCCTGTCTCTACTAAAAATACAAAAATTAGCCATGCATTGTGGTGGGCACCTGTAATCCCAGCTACTTGGGAGGCTGAGGCAGGCAATCAACTTGAACCTGGAAGGTGGAGGTTGCAGTGAGCCGAGATGGCGCCACTGCACTCCGGCCTGAGTAACAGCAAGACTACATCTCCCCCCCCCAAAAAAAAAAAGAAAAAAAAAGAAAGAAATTAATAAAAGTATTTGAATTTTTTATAAAAGGTTAACATCTCTGACATACAAAGAATGCCTACAAATCAAAAAGAAAATTGATAGATACCGTAAAAATGAGCAATTCATAGGAAAAAAGTGAAATGAATTAATAAACACTTGGGAAAGCATCCAACCATGTTAATTATCAAGTCAATAAACATAATTTAAAATATTCTACCATTTTTTGCCTTAAAATCAGCAAAAGTTGTTGTTATTAAGAATACTCAATGCTGGTGAGTGTGTCTACCACGCTTTTACATGGTGCTGGTAGATGAATAGAATAACACATTTGGAAACCAAATAGTATGTATCAAGAATTTGTCAACATTCATATTCTTTTGATCTATTTATTTTACTAGAACTATCCTACATTTTAATTCAGTAACCACCCTGAATTACTAGATTATCCTATCTGGATTCAAGACCTATCTTGAAAGTAGAGTTAATAGGACTGCTGACTGTTGGATGGGAAGTGGAGGAGTGTGGGAGAATGGAATCAAGGACGACTCTTAGGTTTTGGGCTTGAATGTATAACCAGAGATGCTGCTGAGTTGGAAAAGAATGAAGGAGGAGATGGTGTGTGTACAGAAAGAGTTCCATTTGGGCATGTTAAATTTGAGTTGCCTATTAAAATAGGCCAGTGAAGTTGATGAGTGGGCATCTGATAGATGGAACTGAAGCTCAGAGAACTGCAAGAGACTATGGAATCAGCTGGCTGTACATCCTAATCTAGTAATTCAGAGCCTTTATCTTAAAATCTTCCCTTTAAAAAATGCACAGAGATGTTCATCATAGTATGTTAAATATTTTGAAAACTGAAAACAATGTGGAAATAAGGCAAACCAACTACTCAATGGAATGTTTTATAGCCATTAGCCATTCCGAATGTTATTTATAATATGTGCTGGCATGGAAAATATTTATGCTATAATGAAATGTGCGGAAAAATCAAGGTCCAAAATTGCATATTGAATATAACTGTGACTAAGTGAAAAAAAAATCTCAGCACAGAAACGACTTACACATTAACAGTGGTTGTCTTTTAAGGGAGCATCACGTGCAGTATTTTCTTATTTTTAAAAGTTTTCTACGTTTTAAGAGTTCTCTATTATGGCCAAGGGTATAATGAAACCAAAAAAAGGGTTGAAATTGTATGTCTGTGTGCCTGTGTGTGTGAGTGAATGTGGGTGGGTGTGTCTATATCCATCTCCATGTCCTCTGTCCCATGCCCAGGTCCTTTGGAGTGCTGCTGTGGGAAATCTTTTCTCTCGGATATATGCCATATCCCAGCAAAAGCAACCAGGAAGTTCTGGAGTTCGTCACCAGTGGAGGCCGGATGGACCCACCCAAGAACTGCCCTGGGCCTGTGTATGACTCTCTTAGGAACTTTTCTACTAGTAGTTACTAAGCAGTTTTTCTTTTCAAAAAATATCCAGAGTCACATATGCTTCTTTAAGATGAAGGGGTAGATAGCTGCCCTCCCTTTAATATGCCCCAAGATGGGAATGTGACTGCGACTTCAATGAGATGGATGGGTCTCCCAGGCCCTCAAAAGCAATGATGCCATCCCAGAAAAAGTGTCCATTGTCTGGCTACAGGCTGTGGACTCACCAAGTCTACATTCCCCAAGCTCCTGCTGGGAATGTGTGTCCCAGGCCCTGCTGCCGTACACCGTATGTCCGTGTCTACTTTAAAGATTTCCATTCCCTGCAATGTCTGCTGCCCTGCCTGGCACCCCTCACTTCCTTCCCACAAGCAACGCAGATGGGAAATGTAATTGGAATATTCTGTCCCCGAAGTGGCTTTAATTCAGGAATGGAATGAGAGCAGCCGTAGTTAACGTAAACATCAGGATGTCTGTGTTAGATACCTTTACACCTGCACACTCTTCCTTGACCAATCAGCAGGGGGCAGCATAGGCCAAGTACACAGGCCTAGACGAGTTCCCACCCTCAACGTATTCATTCCAACCCTGGGGCTGGAACAAAATATATTTTTCATAGTTGTGCTTCTCCTGATTTTAATTAATGTGCTACTTCTTTTAGATACCGGATAATGACTCAGTGCTGGCAACATCAGCCTGAAGACAGGCCCAACTTTGCCATCATTTTGGAGAGGATTGAATACTGCACCCAGGTAGAAACATTTTCTTTCCTTGATCAACATTTACTCTATATGGAAAAGTCTTAAAGATGGCAAATACCGAAATATGAAATAGGTCAAGCCAGTCAGAGTATAAGATTTATGATCACAATAGTGAAAATTAATTTTGTCTAAAATGGAATGACTAGTGTCTCCATTTGCCCATTTTGTAAAATATAATACCAGTAAGTTCACCAGCACACAGCACAGTGCCAGACGCGCAGTAAGACTGGGGAATCAATCCAGTCCACAAGAATTTACCAAGTCCCTACTGGGGACCTAATGTTTTATTAGCCAGAATTGAAGCTTCACAGATGTATGGAACACATCTGCTCGCAAATAGTTTAGAGGCTGGCTGCAGAAATAACATGTGAAATAATTAAATGCATATAATTGATACATTATATGTCCAACTATGTATGTCAGGAGGATTAAGGGAATGAAATTTCAAAGTAATCTGAGGAAAGTTTAACATCATCAATAATACTTGTGTATCATTCATACTGTACAAATCACTTTTTGTGTATTTTGTTTTATCCTTATTGAGGAATGTAAAATATCCCCACCTTATAGATGAGGAGTTAAGGCCTGAAGAGTTTGTCTAAGTCAGACATTTTTCTAGCAATCCTGTGGGTTCCTCTATAGATCCCTCTCCCGTTCGCTCAGTAATGATTTGAAATTTTTGCTTCTCTCCCTCATTTTCAGCAGACAGCTATGCTTCCTCCCCCAAGAGGGTGGAGATTATCGTATGAGAATGACCTCGTTTCCTCCCTGTCTCTGATACAAACTTCTCTGCCTCTGCCGCCATTCCTCACCACTCTCCTTCCCATCTCTCCTCCCCTTTAAGGCCAGCCTTGCCGCCAGTATCACCAGTTGCCCGCTCAGGGCTTTGTTCTGTCCGATGATCTCTTCCCTGTATTCACTTTCTTTCCCTCTCTCTTGGCTCTCATTCTGCCAGGATATCTAATTCTGAGAATATTTTAGAAGAGTCAATAAGCCACTATTTATTTTAATTTTGGGGACAGTCTCGCTCTGTTGCCCAGGCTGGAGTGCAGTGGTGCCATCTTGGCTCACTGCAGCCTCCACCTCCTGGGTTCAAGCGATTCTTCTGCCTCAGCCCCCTGAGTAACAGGCGTGTGTCACCAGACTCGGCTAATTTTCTTGTATTTTTAGTAGAGATGGGGTTTCACCATGTTGGCTAGGCTGGTCTCCAACTCCTGACCTCATGATCCACCTACCTTGCCCTCCCAAAGTGCTGGGATTACAGGTATGAGCCACTGTGTCTGGCCTAAATTGTTATTTTTGTTTTGAGTGAATACAAAATGAGTATTTTTGAGTCAGCATTTTATGTTCTTTTTTATTTTTATTTTTTATTTTTTTTGAGATGGAGTCTCACCCTGTCACCCAGGCTGGAGTGCAGTGGTACAATCTCTGTTCACTGCAGCCTCCACCTCCTGGGTTCAAGTGATTCTCCTGCCTCAGCCTCCTGAGTAACCAGGATTGCAGGCGTGTGTCACCACACTTGGCTTTTTTTTTTTTTTTTTTTTTTTTGTATTTTTAGTAGAGACGGGGTTTCTCCATGTTGGTCGGGCTGGTCTCAAACTCCTGACCTCATAATCCACCCACCTCAGCCTCCCAAAGTGCTGGGATTGCAAGTGTGACCCATCGCGCCCGGCCTACCCACTATTTCTTTAAATCCCCTCCTCTTCACTGTGACTAAAGACAGACACATTTTTCAAACTGTAGTCATTTTCCAGCCTCACTACTCCATCCTCTTACTCCTTTCAGCTCAGGTGGGTGACCTGGCATTTTTATCTATACAGACTTCCTACGTCAATTTATTGGGGGTTCTTTCAGAGAACTTCATTTAATGACATTAGGTTATTTTGTTGTAATATGAATGGAATACACCCACTTAAACATATATACCTTCTTAGGAGTATTTTTCTCAATAGTCTATAATATCCCTCTTAAAAGCAGGCAGTTTTTTTTTTAGGTTATATATATATATTTTTTTAATTATACTTTAAGTTCTAGGGTACATGTGTACAACGTGCAGGTTTCTTACATATGTATACATGTGCCATGTTGGTGTCCTGCACCCATTAACTTGTTATTTACATTAGGTATATCTCCTAATGCTATCCCTCCCCCTACCCCCTCCCCACAATAGGACCCGGTGTGTGATGTTCCCCTTCCTGTGTCCAAGTGATCTCATTGTTCAATTCCCACCTATCAGTGAGAACATGTGGTATTTGGTTTTCTGTTCTTGTGATAGTTTGCTGAGAATGATGGTTTCCAGCTGCATCCATGTCCCTACAAAGGACACGAACTCATCCTTTTTTATGGCTGCATAGTATTCCATGGTGTATATTTGCCACATTTTCTTAATCCAGTCTGTCACTGATGGACATCTGGGTTGATTCCAAGTCTTTGCTATTGTGAATAGTGCTGCAATAAACATACGTGTGCATGTGCCTTTATAGCAGCATGACTTATAATCCTTTGGGTATATACCCAGTAATGGGATGGCTGGGTCAAATGGTATTTCTAGTTCTAGATCCTTGAGGAATCGCCACACTGTTTTCCACAGTGGTTGAACTAGTTTACAGTCCCACCAACAGTGTAAAAGTGTTCCTATTTCTTCACATCCTCTCCAGCACCTGTTGTTTCCTGATTTTTTAATGATCGCTATTCTAACTGGTGTGAGATGGTATCTCATTGTGGTTTTGATTTGCATTTCTCTGATGGCAAGTGATGATGAGCATTTTTTCATGTGTCTGTTGGCTGTATGAATGTGTTCTTTTGAGAAGTGTCTGTTCATATCCTTTGCCCACTTTTTGATAAGGTTATTTTCTTCTTGTAAATTTGATTGAGTTCTTTGTAGGTTCTGGATACTAGCCCTTTGTCAGATGAGTATATTGCAAAAATTTTCTCCCATTCTATAGGTTGTCTGTTCACTCTGATGGTGGTTTCTTTTGCTGTGCAGAAACTCTTTAGTTTAATTAGATCTCATTTGTCAATTTTGGCTTTTGTTGCCATTGCTTTTGGTGTTTTAGACATGAAGTCCTTGCCCATGCCTATGTCCTGTATGGTACTACCTAGGTTTTCTTCTAGGGTTTTTATGGTTTTAGATCTAACATTTAAGTCTCTAATCCATCTTGAATTAATTCTCATATAAGGAGTAAGGAAAGGATCCAGTTTCAGCTTTCTACTTATGGCAAGCCAATTTTCCCAATACCATTTATTAAATAGGGAATCCTTTCCCCATTTCTTGTTTTTGTCAGGTTTGTCAAAGATCAGATGGCTGTAGATGTGTGGTATTATTTCTAAGGGCTCTTTTCTGTTCCATTGGTCTATATCTCTGTTTTGGTACCAGTACCATGCTGTTTTGGTTACTATAGCCTTGTAGTATAGTTTGAAGTCAGGTAGTGTGATTCCTCCAGTTTTGTTCTTTTGGCTTAGGATTGTCTTGGCAATGCAGGGTCTTTGTTGGTTCCATATAAACTTTAAAGCAGTTTTTTCCAATTCTGTGAAGACAGTCATTGGCAGCTTAATGGGGATGGCATTGAATCTATAAATTACCTTGGGCAGTATGGCCATTTTCACAATATTGATTCTTCCTATCCATCAGCATGGTATGTTCTTCCATTTCTTTGTGTCCTCTATTATTTCACTGAGCAGTGGTTTGTAGTTCTCCTTGAAGAGGTCCTTTACATCTCTTGTAAGTTGGATTCCTAGGTATTTTATTCTCTTTGAAGCTATTGTGAATGGGAGTTCATTCATGATTTGACTCTCTGTTACTGGTGTATAAGAATGCTTGTGATTTTTGCACATTGATTTTGTATCCTGAGACTTTGCTGAAGTTGTTTTTCAGCTTAAGGAGATTTTGGGCTGAGACAATGGAGTTTTCTAAATATACAATCATGTCATCTGCAAACAGGGACAATTTGACTTCTTCTTTTCCTAACTGAATACCCTTGATTTCTTTCTCTTGCCTGATTGCCCTAGCCAGCACTTCCAACACTATGTTGAATAGGAGTGGTGAGAGAGGGCATCCCTGTCTTGTGCCAGATTTCAAAGGGAATGCTTCCAGTTTTTGCCCATTCAGTATGATACTGGCTGTGGGTTTGTCATAAATAGCTCTTATTATTTTGAGATACGTTCCATCAATACAGAATTTATTGAGAGCTTTTAGCATGAAGGGCTGTTGAATTTTGTCAAAGGCCTTTTCTGCATCTATTGAGATAAGCATGTGGTTTTCGTCTTTGGTTCTGTTTATATGCTGGATTACGTTTATTGATTTGCGAATGTTGAACCAGCCTTGCATCCAGGGATGAAGCCCACTTGATCATGGTGGATAAGCTTTTTGATGTGCTGCTGGATTCGGTTTGCCAGTATTTTATTGAGGATTTTTGCATCGATGTTCATCAGGGATATTGGTCTAAAATTCTCTTTTTTTGTTGTTGTATCTCTGTCAGGCTTTG
Organism: Theropithecus gelada; assembly: GCF_003255815.1. Taxonomy (NCBI): domain Eukaryota; kingdom Metazoa; phylum Chordata; class Mammalia; order Primates; family Cercopithecidae; genus Theropithecus; species Theropithecus gelada. Next base: position 24,339 of record NW_020257574.1, read on the forward strand.
GTATCAGGATGATGCTGGCCTCATAAAATGAGTTAGGGAGGATTCCCTCTTTTTCTATTGATTGGAATAGTTTCAGAAGGAATGGTACCAACTCCTCCTTGTACCTCTGGTAGAATTCGGCTGTGAATCCATCTGGTCCTGGACTTTTTTTGGTTGGTAGGCTATTAATTATTGCCTCAATTTCAGAGCCTGCTATTGGACTATTCAGGGATTCAACTTCTTCCTGGTTTAGTCTTGGGAGAGTGTAAGTATCCAGGAAATTATCCATTTCTTCTAGGTTTTCTAGTTTATTTGCATAGAGATGTTTATAGTATTCTCTGATGGTAGTTTGTATTTCTGTGGGATCGGTGGTGATATCCCCTTTATCATTTTTTATTATGTCTATTTGATTCTTCTCTCTTTTCTTCTTTGTTAGTCTTGCTAGTGGTCTATCAATTTTGTTGATCTTTTCAAAAAACCAACTCCTGGATTCATTGATTTTTTGGAGGGTTTTTTGTGTCTCTATCTCCTTCAGTTCTGCTCTGATCTTAGTTATTTCTTGCCTTCTGCTAGCTTTTGAATGTGTTTGCTCTTGCTTCTCTAGTTCTTTTAATTGTGATGCTAAGGTGTCAATTTTAGATCTTTCCTGCTTTCTCTTGTGGGCATTTAGTGCTATAAATTTCCCTCTACACACTGCTTTAAATGTGTCCCAGAGATTCTGGTATGTTGTATCTTTGTTCTCATTGGTTTCAAAGAACACCTTTATTTCTGCCTTCATTTCATTATGTACCCAGTAGTCATTCAGGAGCAGGTTGTTCATTTTCCATGTACTTGTGCGGTTTTGATTGAGTTTCTTAGTCCTGAGTTCTAGTTTGATTGCACTGTGGTCTGAGAGACAGTTTGTTATAATTTCTGTTATTTTACATTTGCTGAGGAATGCTTTACTTCCAACTATGTGGTCAATTTTGGAATAAGTGTGATGTGGTTCTAAGAAGAATGTATATTCTGTTGATTTGGGGTGGAGAGTTCTGTAGATGTCTATTAGGTCCGCTTGGTGCAGAGCTGAGTTCAATTCCTGGATATCCTTGTTGACTTTGTCTCATTGATCTGTCTAATGTTGACAGTGGGGTGTTAAAGTCTCCCATTATTATTGTATGGGAGTCTAAGTCTCTTTGTCTCAAAGGACTTGCTTTATGAATCTGGGTGCTCCTGTATTGGGTGCATACATATTTAGGATAGTTAGCTCTTCCTGAAGAATTGATCCCTTTACCATTATGTAATGGCCTTCTTTGTCTCTTTTGATCTTTGATGGTTTAAAGTCTGTTTTATCAGAGACTGGGATTGCAACCCCTGCTTTTTTTTGTTTTCCATTTGCTTGGTAGATCTTCCTCCATCCCTTTATTTTGAGCCTATGTGTGTCTCTGCATGTGAGATGGGTCTCCTGAATACAGCAAACTGATGGGTCTTGACTCTTTATCCAATTTGCCAGTCTGTGTCTTTTAATTGGACCACTTAGTCCATTTACATTTAAGGTTAATATTGTTATGTGTGAACTTGATCCTGTCATTATGATATTAGCTGGTTATTTTGCTCACTAGTTGATGCAGTTTCTTCCTAGCATTGATGGACTGTACATTTTGACATGTTTTTGCAATGGCTGGTACCTGTTGTTCTTTTCCATGTTTAGTGCTTCCTTCTGGATCTCTTGTAGGGCAGGCCTGGTGGTGACAAAATCTCTAAGCATTTGCTTGTCTGTAAAGGATTTTATTTCTCCTTCACTTATGAAACTTAGTTTGGCTGGATATGAAATTCTGGGTTGAAAATTCTTTTCTTTGAGAATGCTGAATATTGGCCCCCACTCTCTTCTGGCTTGTAGAGTTTCTGCCAAGAGAGCTGCTGTTAGTTTGATGGGCTTCCCTTTGTGTGTAACCCGACCTTTCTCTCTGGCTGTCTTTAACATTTTTTCCTTCATTTCAACTTTGGTGAATCTGACAATTGTGTGTCTTGGAGTTGCTCTTCTCGAGGAGTATCTTTGTGGCATTCTCTGTATTTCCTGAATTTGAATGTTGGCCTGCCTTACTAGGTTGGGGAAGTTCTCCTGGATGATATCCTGCAGAGTGTTTTCCAACTTGGTTCCATTTTTCCCGTCACTTTCAGGCACACCAATCAGACGTAGATTTGGTCTTTTCACATAATCCCATATTTCTTGGAGGCTTTGTTCATTTCTTTTTACTCTTTTTTCTCTATACTGCTCACTTCATTTCATTCATTTGATCTTCAATCACTGACACTCTTTCTTCCAGTTGAGTCAGTTACTGAAGCTTGTGCATTTGTCACATAGTTCTCGTGTTATGGTTTTCATCTCTATCAGTTCTTTTAAGGACTTCTCTACATTGGTTATTCTAGTTACCCATTTGTCAAATCTTTTTTCAAGGTTTTTAGTTTCTTTGTGCTGGTTATGTAGTTCCTCCTTTACCTCTGAGAAGTTTGATGGACTGAAGCCTTCTACTCTCAACTCATCAGAGTCATTCTCCGTCCAGTTTTGTTCCATTGCTGGCAATAAGCTGCGTTCCTTTGGAGGGGGAGATGTGCTCTGATTTTTTGAATTTCCAGCTTTTCTGCACTGCTTTTTCCCCATCTTTGTGGTTTTGTCTGCCTTTGGTCGGTCTTTGATGATGGTGACGTACTGATGGGGTTTTGGTGTGGGTGTTCTTTCTGTTTGTTAGTTTTCCTTCTAACAGTCAGGACCCTCAGCTGTAGGTCTGTTGGAGTTTGCCTGGGTATCAGCAGCATAGGCTGCAGAAGATAGAATATTGCTGCACAGCGAGTGTTGCTGTCTGATTCTTGCTCTGGAAGCTTCATCTCAGGGGTGTACCCCGCCGTGTGAGGTGTCAGTCGGCACCTAGTGGGGGATGTCTCCCAGTTACGCTACTCAGGGGTCAGGGATCCACTTGAGCAGGCAGTCTGTCCATTCTCAGATCTCAACCTCCATGCTGGGAGATCCACTGCTCTCTTCAAAGCTGTCAGATGGGGGCATTTACCTCTGCCGAGGTTTCTGCTGCTTTTTGTTTAGCTATGACCTGTCCCCAGAGGAGGAGTCTACAGAGGCAGGCAGGCCTCCTTGAGCTGTGGTGGGCTTCACCCAATTCGAGCTTCCCGGTGGCTTTGTTTACCTACTTAAGCCTCAGCAATGACAGGGGCCCCTCCCCCAGCCTTGCTGCTGCCTTGCAGTTAGATCTCAGACTGCTGTGCTAGCAATGAGGGAGGCTCCATGGGCTCTGGACCCTCTGGGACAGGTGTGGGATATAATCTCCTAGTGTGCCGTTTGCTAAGAGCCTTGGTAAAGCACAGTATTAGGGTGGGAGTTACCCAATTTTCCAGGTGTTGTGTGTCTCAATTTCCTTTGGCTAGGAGAAGGAATTCCCTTCCCCCTTGCGCTTCCCAGGTTATGCAATGCCTCGCCCTGCTTCAGCTCTCGCTGGTCAGGCTGCACCCATGACCCAGTGAGATGAACCCGGTACATCAGTTGAAAATGCAGAAATCACCCATCTTCTGTGTCACTCACGCTGGGAGCTGGAGGCTGGACCTGTTCCTATTTGGCCATCTTAGGCACGCCCCCCCAAAAGCAGGCAGTTTTACACAAGCATATTTAAAATGATTCACTATAGAAATTACTAAAAAACAGAGAGGGAACTAAAGAATGTTTTAATGAGTCAAAGGTAGTTATTTTTTGAGTTTTGAACTCTTTTAATATGAATACTCATGTGTTTTTCTGTTACTTAGGTAACAAGGGTCTTTTCTCAATTTGCATAACATATTAATGAATTTCTCCAAATTTAATTTTTCTTCCACAAATTTTCCCTAATCTATTACTGTGAAAATGATCTAGCACAAACTTGTTTTTGTGAATGGTTTTCCTCACAGCACTTCAGCATTTCCGGGGTTGTGCAAAGGGTCCCTCACATCCAGACTAAAGAACCCCTGTAAGCCAGGTGCAGAGGCTCATGCCTGCAATCCCAGCACTCTGGGAGGCCAAGGCGGGTGCCTCACCTGAGGTCAGGAGTTCGACACCAGCCTGGCCAACATGGTGAAACCTTGTCTCTACTGAAAATACAAAAATTAGCCAGGGGGTGGGGTACATGCCTGTAATCCCAGCTACTCAGGAGGCTGAGGCAGGAGAATGGCTTGAACCCACGAGGCAGAGGTTACACTGAACCAGGATTGAGCCATGGCACTCCAGCCTGGGCGACTAAGCAAGACTATCTCTAAAACAACAACAACAAAAAAACATGCATTGTGGTACCTGCACATGTGACGATGTGGCACAGGAAAATTTATAATCAAGTGTAAAGTAACAAAATGGAAATGGAAAGCAGCTAGGAAGAGATCAAAAAATAAACCCTGTAGGCCAGCATGGCATGTGTCTCCTCTCCTCCTTCCCCCAGCCACCACCCCCACATCATTATTGAAGTCAAACACATAGGATTTTTTTTTTTCAGTTGGAACAATTTTAGTGGAACTAGACTGGAATAATACAAATAATAATTTTAATTTTTTAAAAAAAATCCACTAATCTTTCTTTAAAAATTGGCCAAAGGTCTCCTCCTCTGCAAAGCTTTTCCTGCTCCACTCTGTCCCAAGCACCCATACACACTTCCATTATAGCACTTACCCTCTAAGGTCTTTGAGGATAAGGATGACTTCCCATTCATTCATATGCCCCAGTGTCTATAAGTTACTATATTCTCAATAAATACTGGTTTCTTCATCTGTAGAATATGTTTAAATAACATCATCTCTAAGGTATCTTCTAGATCCAACATTTTTTGTGTCTGAGTCAAAGTTTTAATCATTTCTCCTACGGCAGGACCCAGATGTAATCAACACTGCTTTGCCGATAGAATACGGTCCACTTGTAGAAGAGGAAGAGAAAGTACCCGTGAGGCCCAAGGACCCTGAGGGGGTTCCTCCTCTCCTGGTCTCTCAACAGGCGAAACGGGGGGAGGAGCGCAGCCCAGCTGCCCCACCACCTGTGCCTACCACCTCCTCTGGCAAGGCTGCAAAGAAACCCACAGCTGCAGAGGTCTCTGTTCGAGTCCCTAGAGGGCAGGCCGTGGAAGGGGGACACGTGAATATGGCATTCTCTCAGTCCAACCCCCCTTCGGAGTTGCACAAGGTCCAGGGATCCAGAAACAAGCCCACCAGCTTGTGGAACCCAACGTATGGCTCCTGGTTTACAGAGAAACCCACCAAAAAGAATAATCCTCTAGCAAAGAAGGAGCCACATGAGAGAGGTAACCTGGGGCTGGAGGGAAGCTGTACTGTCCCACCTAACGTTGCAACTGGGAGACTTCCGGGGGCCTCACTGCTCCTAGAGCCCTCTTCGCTGACTGCCAACATGAAGGAGGTACCTCTGTTCAGGCTACGTCACTTCCCTTGTGGGAATGTCAATTACGGCTACCAGCAACAGGGCTTGCCCTTAGAAGCCGCTACTGCCCCCGGAGCTGGTCATTACGAGGACACCATTCTGAAAAGCAAGAATAGCATGAACCAGCCTGGGCCCTGAGCTCGGTCGCACACTCACTTCTCTTCCTTAGGATCCCTAAGACCGTGGAGGAGAGAGAGGCAATGGCTCCTTCACAAACCAGAGACCAAATGTCACTTTTTGTTTTGTGCCAACCTATTTTGAAGTGCCACCAAAAAAGCTGTATTTTCAAAACGCTTTAGAAAGGTTTTGAGCATGGGTTCATCCTATTCTTTCGAAAGAAGAAATGTCATAAAAATGAGTGATAAATGCAAGGCCCGGATGTGGTTGCATAAGGTTTTTATGCATGTTTGTTGTATACTTCCTTATGCTTCTTTTAAATTGTGTGTGCTCTGCTTCAATGTAGTCAGAATTAGCTGCTTCTATGTTTCATAGTCGGGGTCATAGATGTTTCCTTACCTTGTTGATGTGGACATGAGCCATTTGAGGGGAGAGGGAACAGAAATAAAGGAGTTATTTGTAATGACTCAGCATGGGGAAAGACATTCTTTACTTGAAAAATCATAGACAACTAAAATGTCACTTTAGGTGACAGTTAGATGCTTTTAATTGTGCTGATTCATCACCAATTGTAACAAATGTTGTGAGTAGTTCCAGTAGTATAGCAGAAATGTGTATATACTCATCTAAATGAAATGCATACATTCCAAGTGCTTTGAGTAGGATAAAGCACCAATACAGATCCAGAGATTCAAACATCCTATTAATATACCTCATGCCTTAAGAAAATCCTCTTACTAAAAGTGAAAAACTGAGTGTGAGGTTTCCTACTGGATTTAAAACTCAAGATTTAAACTACTTATTTAAAAAATTTCCACTAATTAAACTTTCATCATTTAAAAGCAAAAATTTTAAGCAGCAGTGATACATAGAAGCATAGAAACATCCATTTGTGGGCATAAGTGTCAATACATTTTAGGCCAAAACCTTCTATTTGTTTCAGTCATGGACTGACTACCAAACTCAAGTTTATACCTGTAGAGATGGACAGGGCCCCAGAAGGAACAGGCCGCTGGTGGTCCTAAGGAGAGGCACTGATCCAGTCTCTTTCCTTCCATGGCTAACCTGCGTTTTCTCTCCATCATGTGATCCAAGTACACTGGGAACACAAATGTGCTGAAATACACATAGCATAATTTGTATAGCTGTCAAAGACAAATTAAAACAAAGAATTTTTTCCCTAGGAGGCAATGAGGAAAGGAATTGTGGAACCCTTGGAGAGTTGAGGTTGACATTGACATGTTAGAGTGGGAGTTCTGAACCTGGTTTTCACAGATGAATTTTACTTCCATGAAAACGCATTGGGAATCTGTTCAATTTTACACACATACTTATGTGTGTAATCCTTAGAATGCTTTATCAGTAAGTCCTCATTTCATCCTCTTTCTGCTTCTCCTCTATCCTCATGCCCGTTTTGTTTCCTGTTGGTAGCTATGCCAAAGCATTCAAGAGGGAAGCATTCTCTTACTACTTGCTAGTAACTAAACATTACCAAACAAAAGGACTGTGTGTGTGTATATTATGAAAGGTATATATATACATGCCTGTTTCCGACCCTCTGTTTCACCTGCATCAAAAGCATCACTTTCAGCGTGGGAAAGCCATTATGTTAAAAGCCAACACCAGACAACTGTTCCTTTCTCTGAAGGCAGCTGCCTTACCCTGGAGTTAGGAGTGTGCATCTGTAAAAGCCCTGATGCCCTAGGGGCTACCTTCCTTATCTGCTTAACTGCCGAAAATATTTTCATCAGAGATACATGAAGATGAAACATCAATGAACTCATCTCTAAATAAAAGTATCACTAAAATTTGGTTCATGCCAGGCACAAAAGTAGCCTAATCATATAAACATTATTTAACTCACAGACCACCTGAAGGGGCTCAAGAATATCACTTTGAGAAACACTCTTCCTAAAGGATACTGACAGAGGAGTTGTCAATAACTGAGGAAAACACTTCCATTTTAGATTTGTTACACCAGTAACCAATCAAGCTGGGAGTAAGCTATCTGGTTAAATAGCCATCTCTTTATTGTTATTCATGGGGAAAATATTACTTCTTTCCACTTTTAAGAACTATAAATCCATTACATTTTCAGGTTGTGCCTTTCTACCACTGAGATTGATTTGTTGATCTCTCTAATCGTCCTTATTGGTATCAACTTTCATGTAAATAATAGTCAAGTCTTAAAAGCTTGTATACATGGATAAGTAAATAAACAACTCCACACTGAGATGCGATGACCTCAAGATGTTTCATTTAACTTGGTGTAACCCATGGGTATCAGCATGATATTAATCTGGACTATTGTCCACTCGAATATTGCTCCAGCCATATGGCTACAATTCATACAGACACCATGGGCTTTAGTAAAGTTATTAACCATGATAGAAAGTTCCACCCAGAATATGAACGGGCACAATTAAAGTTTGCAGAAGCTATGCTAATTAAACCATAATCTAGCATAATTATTTATATCCTATGTTTATAAAGAAGCCCATCAAAAGTTCACAACTGTTCCACTGGGAAACTGGCAATTTGCGAGCAATGACCAGTTTGTTAATATGTTGTACCTCAAGATTATAGCAATTCAGACTAGCAGGAATAAACTTTTTAAAAATAGTATGCTCTACTAAGTAGTTAAAAGGCTGGATTCTCTTTCCACCAGTTAGGGTCTGAGTTCTGACTCCCCTTGGGTTATCTGGCCCGTTGGTACCTCAATGTCTCCATATATAAAAGGAGGACAATCACTTCCCTTCCTCACAGCTCCTCAGGGAGATCATACACTGTGTGAAAGCACAAGCACCTCCTCTTACACCTTGGCAGCCCCCAAGTGAGGTGGGGCTGGGTGTGGGGGCAGGTATGTCTATGCCTCCCTGCCCTCATGCTCAGCTGTGGTTCTTGTCCCCGCTCACATCCAGCCCTCTCGGCTCTCCCGTTTGTGCCGTGTTTTCTTCGTCTGTCATTTGGTTTTGTTGTTTTAATTGACATATAATAATCATGTGTATTTATCGTGATGCTTCAATACATGCATGTATTATAAAAATCAAATCAAGGCATTTAGCATATCCATCACCTCCCACAGTTATCATTTCTTTGTGGTAAGAACATTCAAATTCCTCTCTTCTAGCTATTTTGAAATATACACTATTGTTAACCATAGTCATCCCACTGTGCAATTGAACACCAGCACTTATTCCTCCTCCTAACCCTAATGACAGTAGCAGGAACCCTGCCAGAACCCAACTCCTTTCAGCGCAAAAGAAGAACGTAAAGTCTCTACCACAATTTCAGTAATTCTATAAAAAAAATTTTTGGCATCTCCACATAGTACTTAGTAAACCCTATAGCTATAAGGTATTATGTAACTAAAGTTAACTTTATTCTGTAAAACATGGGCCTTTATATCCAAATTCCCAGAGCACACCACTAAGAATTTCTAATGATCAAGCCATTTTAATAGGTTTTCAGTAGTAATAGCAGGATTAAAATCTGTTACGAGCTTTACAGACCTAAAAGGAGACGCATCTGAATTCATGTTACTCTAACAGACTACCCATGACAAGATTCATAAAATCGTATGAAGTGTGTTGTCAATCTGTCTTTAATGGTTTTTAAAATGAGTCCCTAAAGAACACACAATTTGACTTTGCTAATTTCATTGCAGCAGATGGCTCCTGTGTTGTTGTGTGAACATAAAAAGCAAAACCAGCATTCCCGTAATCCTAAACATGCTGCTGTAAAATAAAAGATCATTACTGAGAACAAATAGAGAGGCTTCTATTAAGATTCTACTTTCATTTTGTGTCCTGAGTAGGGGTGTTTAATTTTTTATGCACTACTCAAGTAGTGCAAAACGTTTTTCAACTGTAGCCTGACAACTCTAAAATATTTGAAAACCTTGGTAAGAACAAACTACTACATGAGGGGTGGGGGGGGGGGACAGGAAGTTGCATGCACTGTGACCACAAAACTGCA
>NW_020257575.1:0-16876 GCF_003255815.1 Theropithecus gelada
CACAACATAGCAGGACCCTATTTCTTTAAAAAGAAAAAAAAAAAAAAGATGTAATGCTATCTTTTGGTTCCCAAGAGTCAGTAGGAAGGAGGGGTTAGGAGCCTTTGCCAGAAAAGGAAATTGTAGCTTTATTTTCTCCCATGTGTCAAAAGAGAACAGATTGGTGTGGTGTGCAAGCAGCCGTGGGTCTTCTTTTACCAGGCCAGAGGAGAGGCTGAACTCCCCTCAGCAGTTCCCAAGCAAGTTTAGCAGCAGAAGCATAGATAGATTGTCTTCCTATGCCTTTCAGTGTGGGTGCTTGTTTACTATTTGAGGGAAAAGTGTTTAGGCAAACAGATATCCTGAGGGTGACCAGCTGCACAAGGATTAGGCTACTGAAGTATACCAGTTCTGGCTGGTGGGAATGGGACTGGAGCTCCCCAGCAGGGCTGCCAAATATGATTGTTCAGGTTGCATACTGCACAATCCTAGAAGGCTCCATTCACATCAAGGACAATGAGAATGGTGCCCTTAGAGTTGTTCAATACATAACATGCATACTATACCTGCTCAGGCAAAAGCAACCTATCAGTTCTTTGCAACATATAGCTAAAATTCAACCAGAAACTTACTTTATAATCGTAGCATTGCACATATATTAAACTTGCTGTAGCATGTTAAGTTGCAGGAATCAGTTTAAACCCTGAGGACTATGGACTTGACTTCTAGGAACCGCTAATGAAGACATACTTCCAGGGACCAGGCATATTCTTCCTTGATTTTCTCCCGTGAAGTTTAGCATGTTATAAATGCATGGTATGGGGTAGATATTTCATGATGTTGTAGCTGGGATCATGGAGCAGAACGAAACGGCAGAACCAGTTGCTCTTTTCTCAGGGGCAGCATTGCCCAGGCATGAACTGTTATTCAGTGGCCACTTAGAAAGATTTCTCTGACCGGGGTGACCATATGTCCCAGTTTGCACATGTTTTCCCAACCTAATTTTTAGTAATGATCAGTTGGGATGATGAACCATATGGTCATGTGACCTCTGGCATGGAGATGGGCATCTCTGCTTTGTCAACTACTCCACATCTGCAAGCAGCCTTTCCTTTTATTGATGCCTTGGCAATTCTCCACGATACAGACACAATGCTGAGGGCATGGCAAGACTCCTATACACAAATAAACTGTTCTGAAGGATCAGAGTGTAGGGTGACATTCAGCCCCATCCAGATCAAATCATTTCCTTTTTTTTCTTCACCATTTTGGTCAGTTTCATGTTCCTATGGGTACTAATGAAAAGGAACAGCAGAACCACTCTCAAGTCCAGTACTTACTAGGCAGATAGAGACCCACTGGCTTCTGGCCTGTGCTCCTTACTGCTGCCCACACTAATCAGTGGAAAAGAATTCCCTACTAAGTTTTCAGTAGTTACAATTGCCACCAACATTGCATGGGAGAGTGGAGCATGACTTGAAGTCCTTTGCAAATGTACGTTCATCCAACAACAGCCAAGAAGCATACCCAAGACTGTGCAGGTGCTGTCCAAGGCCCGAACACATTACTGCACAGTTGCTCAGAGTTCTGGTTCAACTGCTACCTCTTTGTACCCCAGTTTCTTCATGTGTAGAGTGGCAATGAGGGTTAAATCTCTTACAAAGTGTTTTGGACACCGCCTGTTAAATACCGGCAGAACTAAAATATAGCTATTAGTAAGAATAGTAACAGCAGCTTTGAGAGCCAGGGAACAACCCCTAAGAATGGTATGAAGCAGGGGTCAGCAACTATGGCCTTTGGAGCAAATGTGGTCCTCTGCCTGTTTTGTAAATAAAGTTTTATTGGAACAGAATTATGTCCATTTATTTAAGTATTATTTATGTTTGCCTTATTGAGTAGTTGGGAAAAAAAACCATAGGGCCCATAAAGCTAAAATATTTATTGTCTGATATTTTACCAAAAAAGTTTACTGGCTCCCAATTAAAGCATAAGTAAGATACTCAAAATCTCATTCCTATTCCACTAGCAGTTACTGAGCACTGATTAAATGCCCTGAACTGTACCAATTTTTTTTTCTTTTTTTTTTTTGAGACAGTGTCTTACTCTGTCACCCAGGCTGGAGTGCAGTGGCACGATCTCGGCTCACTGTAACCTCCGCCTCCCAGGTTCAAGCGATTCCCCTGCCTCAGCCTCCTGAGTAGCTGGGATTACAGGTGTGCGCGACCAAGCCTGGACAACTTTTGTATTTTTAGTAGAGATGGGATTTTGCCATGTTGGCCAGGCTGGTCTCAAACTCCTGACCTCAGGTGATGCGCCCACCTCAGCCTCCCAACAAATGTTTTAACATAGATTATCTTATTTAACTTTCACAAGAAGTAACTCTTCAAGGTTAATGGAAATATCATCCCATTTTACATGTGAGGTTCAGAGCACTTGTGCTTGTGTACAATTGCAGAGCTAGGATTCATACTCTGGTCTCCCGACTCTAAGTCTGGAATTTTAGGAGTTATGAGGACAGAAGTCCTGGAGGAGTTGGGTTTGCACTTGTTCTTGAAAAATGAGTATGCTTTTCAGTCAGCAAGGAGAAGACCCAGGGGAGGGTATTGCAGACAGAAGGAATTGACTGAGCGAAGGGCCTGAGGTAGGAAGCTTGGGCTATCTCTGGTTGTCTGATTTGTTCAGCCTGAAGGGACTGAAGGAGACGAGGTGAAAGAAGTGGCTCTATGCCAGGATGTAGAGAGACAGGTACTTCCTCGAGGAAGCAGCTATAAACTGAAAGTTCAAGGTCAAGCCCATAGACATATTGTGTTTGGCCTTTACTGTATTGCTTTGGTTTTCACTTGAATTTATGATAGCACATCCTACATTTCATCTTCTCTTAAAAGATTGGAAGATCTAGCCAGACTCAGCCACATTTCCAGGAGGTGGGAACTAGCTAGAGTTGAGTTTAACTGCTCTCTTTAGATGCAGCATCTGCTTTCCTATGGGCCTGATCAGTATTGTCTTAGACCCAAGCAAGCACATCCCCCTTCCTGGGCCCTGGGCTTTACAGGGCCTTACTCTAGTCACACCCTTTTCTAAGGGGTGAGGAGTCTTTGGGCCAAGGCAACTTGCCTGCTCCCTACCCCTATCCCCTGACTGTGCTTCAGCTCCCAAGACTCTGAATTGTCTCCTGAACAGCCCCAGCTCACATCCAGAACTCACATAGGCCTCTTCTCTCCATCTGTCTTCCCAAGGGTGGGCCACAATGAAGGGTGTACCAAAGGGAAGCAGTTTGCCTTGAGGGTAGCGTATGTGTGGATGGAGCTTTGAGGTGCAGGCTAGGGTATCCACCGTGGGGGTACAAGGCCTCTAGAGGTGCAGGACAGAGAGAGGGTATGAAGAGAAGGGAAGAAGGTAACAGGCCACAGAATCTCGCTCTGCACCACCAAATCTCAATATGGGACCCACAGGAATCCAAGAACTCACAATTTGAACTTGGCCTTCACAGTCAGTATGAAATATGTTTGCCAACTTAGTAAGAGAGAGAACATAAAATAATTTTTAGTTTGATTTCAGATATTAAGATATACTGTATGTCAGCATCTATTTGTGCACCTGCTCCAAGCCCCAAAGATGTTTGGCATAGTCCCGGCTGCAGCCCTACCAGTTCCTATTGTCTTACCCCAGAGCTGTGTCTCTCATGGACATGACCTGTCTGGTGCTTACAGGAACGAGAGGTCTTGGCCCTCGCTAAGCTGGTTTAGTGGGGAAGAAAATTGAAGGTTTTTGATCAGGGAAAATTGTGCCAAATGGGCTTATGCAGGCAGAGGCAGAGGCAGGAAGGCCAGCAAGGGAGCTACTGCAGGAGACCAGCTGGGAGGTCAGAGGTTTGAACCAGCGGGAATAACAGAAGAAGGGACAGATGCAAGATTAATTATTTCTTTTCCTTCCACAATGATCTTTAGGTTAAGGTGGCCAACTTAACCCAATTTGCCTGTGATTTTCTTGGTTTTTGCTCTGCAAGCTTCTGTCCCAGGAAACCTCTCGGGGTTTCACTGGTCACGCTGAGAAGGCTGGCCCCCCTACCTACCACCTAAACATCAGCCACCATCATATTGAGCTCTTACTATACCTCAGCTGGGAACTTGAGCTCGAGGCTTTGGACCTGAGTATAACTTTGCTTCTGGAAGCAAACTGTCTGGCTATTTCTAGTCCTTGACCCTAAATCAAAAAATGGCAAATAACCCTCAGGCCATGGAGGTTACCTTGGGTGTTACAGCTACAGTTTTTCAAGCCAAGTGTATGTTCAGGACCTAATTAGCTCATCCAGACACTTAGAATCTAGATTCACGCTGGAAGGGAAGAAGATGTCTCCCTGCCCACCTTTGCCGGACACAAGGACGTGTCTGTCATCTTTTCATCTGTTTCTTGCCATTGTCATTACCATCAACATTGACAGAGATAACACAGAACCTTGAATTATGGAATCCTTATTAAGTTAGATACTCATCTCTTCTAGAAAATAAAATGTTTATTAGTAAAAGCAGAATCCTCAGGAAAACAATATTTAAGCCCTAGACACACAGCCTTGGACAAGTCACTTAACTTCTCTGAACCTCATTTTCCTATGGAGTGGAACCAACAATCCCTACCACAGATTTGTTTGGAGAATAAAGTTTAAAATGCCTCGTGCACAAAAGAATTGAGAGCAAGGACTCGAACAGATATTTGTATACCAATGCTCATAGCAGCATCATTCCCAATAGCCAAAAGATGGAAAAAAACCCAAGTGTCCATCCACAGATGGATGGATAAACAAAATGCGACATATCCATACAATGGAATATTATTCAGCCATGAAAAGGAATGAAAGTTTGATATATGTCACAACATGGATGGATCTTGAAACATAGTGCTGAGTTAAACAAGTCAGAGAGAAAAGGACAAACATTGTATTATCCCACTTACATGAGATATCTAGACTAGTCAAATTCGTAGTGACAGAAAGGTTACCAGGGGGCCTGGGGGAGAGAAGAAGGGAGAGTCATTGTTTAGTGGGTACAGAATTTCAGTTTGGGATGATGAAAAAGTTCTGGAAATGGCTGGTGGTGATGGTTGCACAACAACGTAAATGTACTTAATGCTACCGAACTGTAAACTTAAAATGGTAAATTTTATTATGTATGTTTTACCACAATAAAACAATAAATGCCTCATGCAGTACCCGGCCATTGAAGATGCACAGGGGGAAAAAAAAGAGCTAAAAAGAGATATTAAGATGTTACTAAGTGTTACTGAGTTCAGAAGTGGGAGTTCATACTTTAAACTAAAAGTAGTCAAGGAAGGATTTGCCAAGGAGGTAGGATTTGAGATGGAACTTGTAGGACCAGGCAAGGGAAAAGGCAACCCAGCCAGGAGGAAATGTGTAAACAAACCATGAAGCTGCTGTGTGTGGTGATGGAGACCTGGTGATGATGTTGCGATCTGTTCTGTTTTCTGTTGGAGACTAGAGTGGGGATGGGGTTTCAAGGGACTTGGAGTCCAAGTTGACCTGTTTAGGTACCAGGCAGAGCAGAGGCACTAAAACTATCTGGGCAGGGAGGATGATAAGATCAGTGTTGGCAGAAAGATTAATCTGGGGCATTGTAGAAAATGGATTGAATGATGCCATACCAGAGGTTCAAGGCAGCCAGGGCAGTGTTGCACGAGTCCTAGACTAAACGAGGATGGTGGCTACGCAAAAGAAAGGAAGAGATGGAGACTAATTTCAAAAGAGCCTTGATAGACTTAAGATATCAAGGAAAAGGTGGCAAAGTGTTAAATGTTTAGCAGAATAGCTCAACCCTGGAGCCAGGTACCCTGCATTTAGTGCGGCTAATGTACTAATACCAGTACTGCTGCTTATGACCTTGTGTGACCTTCAGTAAATGACTTAATCTTTCTGTCCTGTTTCTTCCTCTATCACAAAACAATGAATGACAAAGTAGTGCGTCTCTCACAAAGCTTAAAGGAGTCAATATTTGTAAAGATCATGAAGATTAAAGGAGTCAATATTTGTAAAGATCTTACAATAGTATTCATCACAGAATATATGCTTGCTATTTTTTATCTTTTAAATCTGGATGGTTGCTACGTTGGTGTCTGTTATGTTATTTTTTGGTGTTTGAATATTTTAAAGCATGACCTTAAAATAATGTACTTTCAAAACTGTCTTGCTAAGCAGTGCTTCTTAAACTTTAACATGCATGTGAAATGTTTGGCAGTCTTATGAAAATGCAGGTTCTGGTTCAGTAGGTCTCAGGCAGTACTCAATGGTGTGTGTTTGTAAAAGCTCCCGGGTGGTCTGGTGCCACTGGTCTGCCAGCCACTCCTTCAGTAGCAAAGTTGCTAAGGAACGGAGGTCCATCACGGTGTTTCTAGGATTGTTCTGGTTATCTTTTGCCACATAACAAATCATCCAAACCTAGAAGCTAAAACGAAAACGATTTATGTTCAATGCTGTTGTTATTATTACTATCATCTCTTGCAGCTCAGCTATGCAGTTGTTAGGATCTGTCATAAGCTGGTGGTTAGATGTAACTGGGGCAAGAGTCAAAATTCATCCCGAAGGCTTCCTCCCCCTCGTGTCTGGTGGTTGATGCTGGCTGGCTGTTGGGATCTCAGCTGGGGCTGTCAGTGAGAACATCTCCCCAGGGCATCTCCATGTGGCAAGGGACTCTTCACAGCTCAGCAGCTGTGTCTCAGGAGAGAGAGCCACGCAGAAGCTGTTAATACCTTTTCTAGCCCAGCCTCCAAGTCTCACAGCATTGCTTCTCTCACCTTCTGGGTATTAGAAGCAAGGCACTAAGGCCAGCCCAGATGCAAGGGGAGGGCAGTGAGACTCCATGTCTTTTTTATTTTTTGAGACAGAGTCTCATTCTGTTGCCCAGGCTAGGGTGCAGTGGCACGATCTTGGCTCACTGCACCCTCCAGCTGCTGGATGCAAGTGATTCTTGTGCCTCAGACTCCTGAGTAACTGGGACTACAGGCAGGCGCCACCACGCCCAGCTAATTTTTGTATTTTTAGTGGAGGCAGGGTTTCACCATATTGGCCAGGCTGGTCTCAAACTCCTGAATTCAGGTGATCTGCCCACCTTGGCCTCCCGAAGTGTTGGGATTACAGGTGTGAGCCACCGCACTTGGCCGAGACTCCATGTCTTGAAGAGAGGAGTGTCAAAGAATTTTTAGACATGTCTCAAAACCACCACAAAGGCCTGCTTAAGGAAGCTCTGGGCGGAGCAGAAAGTGGTGGATGAGTCAACCAGGGAAAGTTGACCTTGTTGTGTTTAAATTTGTGGGTTTGGGGTATCATGGAAGACCATGTGAAGTTGTTCTCCAACAGGCAGGATGGTGTGTGAGTATCTCTGTCTCACACTAGATTATAAGCTTCTTGAAAGCAAGGACTTGGTCTTTTTCTCTGCAATAGTTCTAGTGTCTACCACAGTGCTTGGCACACAAAAGTGACCCAAACAATGTTTGTTTGATGAGGGAATGAATGAATGAAGGGGAAGGGATTTAGGACTGAGGCTCTGTGGTCTCAAGAAGAAAGGATACTGGAATTCTGGGAATCTCTCCCAGAACGGGCCTCTCTGGCACTTCTCCCAGGGAGAGGGACTCCTGAATTTGCTCAGAGGCCACCACGGCCCTGGGGGTCTGGCCTGCCTGGTTTACCACTTGGGGCCCTCGCATACCCCATAGCCTGTGGGAGGCCTGGATCTGCTGGGAAACCTCCTTCTTAACTTCCACTAAATGGAAACTGGAATTCCAGGAGAAAGCGAAAATCAACAAGAGCTATTTTGGTTATAATGATATCTCATTTCTAAGCAGCTCTGTCTATTTCCTGTTTATAGCCCAAACTGAGAGCAGAAGTGACTAGATCTCTCAGGGAAGGGTTTTCTCCAGAGACTTCTAGCTATATCATCAACAGGAAACAGTGAAGACTCTCCCAAGACAGAAGTCCCTGTCTCTGGCCATTCTGGTGGGTTTCATTGCACCCTACAAAGGGATGTGGGAAACCTGGGTTTCTGAAAGAGGCCCTGATTTTGTGTTCAGCCTTCAGCATCTACCACTTGTACCCAGCTCCCAGTCTCCCAAGTTTCTGGGGACTCCATGTGAAATCAGTGCACAGGAATTGTAGGGAGAGGCCCCAAGGAGTCCAGCCACGATTTTCAGCGCTGACTGGGCAGCTACATTTCACTTCAAAACTCCCAGTAAGTCTGCCACTACGACCCCTGGAAAGGCTGGCTGTGTCAGCGCTCTGTCTTCATTAGAAGAATCTCAGGATTTCTTCCAGCGACAGAACATGATCCTCAGATTCCAGGGAGTGACCCCAAACCCAATTCCTCTCTGGGCTACAAAACTGTGGAGCGTGACACAGACAGAGAGTCTGTGGGAATTTAGACACAAAGAAAAAAACTGTGACTAGAAAGCAACTGAACAGCTGCAGGAATGTAAAATGCAAGGCCCTCTGATCTGACAGTCTTTTCCTGCACCTCTACAAATGTGCATGCACACACACACACACACACACACACAGGACTCCCAGAAAGGACCCTCTGAAGACCGGACATGTCAGCTGACATCTGAAAGATGAGGAAGGCAGCCACGCCAAGAGTATTCCAGAAAGAAGGAACAGGGGTTGCAAAGTCTCAGCAGCTCCACAGCTGCTGGTCTGGGCCAAAGAGGGACAGCCTGTGGCTCTCCCCACATCCTGTGCTTCCTCACTCAGCCACTGTGAGTCTCCTCTCTCCTGAAATAGCTTCCTGCTCTGTCCAACCCTTCCAGCATCTTTCTCATTCACTCTGTCTCCTGTCACCCACTAAGAGTAGCAGTATCAATCTTGGTGCACACACTTATGCAAGAAATGCCACTTTGTTTTCTTTAAATCAAATGATATCAGACTCTGTACCCCAAGGCTGCTAGTCTGGCAAGCAGTTCAAACTCAGTCATTCCTGGGACTCTCTCCCACCCAAGGTCATGCAAAGGTGCCATGCTCATCTTGGGGAAGGGCCACCATCACTGGTCCTCACTGGATTTATCCTTGGGTGTGCATTGTCCTGACCTTCAGAGTCCCTTCAGGGCTGAAGTCTGTGGCTTCTGAGCCAAGCTTGGGGACAGGAGCCTTGGCAGAGGCTGGGAGCCTGGAATCAGCATCCAGCTTCCCTGCCTACACCACAGTGTAGCACTCCCACATCCCCACCCCAACCCACCCCAAGTGCAGCCTACAGCCCCTCCGCTCTGCTGCTTCTGGGAGAAAGTGCACCCCTCCCCATACTCCACCAGGATGCCTAGCTTAATTTCTTTAGTGAACTTTTGGCTTTTGCAAAAGACCTGAAGGCCCATTGACCAAAAGCAACCTCTGCCCAGGCAAGGGAGCACAAAACTCACTCATCTGCTAGAAATGGACAGGAGAGTACAACACAGGAAATGCCCACACAGATGTTTCCTAGACCTTGCCTTTCGGGTCCCTCTGTTCTCAGGGATGCAGTCCATCCAGCCCAGGGAACTTGGACTCTCTGAGAACAATGTCCCTCTCTATCTGTGGTAAAGGATTGAGTTTTGCTTTTTTTTCTTTTGAAGCTTCCAGTTCATCTCAGAACTGTATTTTTATAAAGTACAATGAAAATGAATGATGAGAAAAGTATACAGAATACAGGTACTAATTTTTTATTATTGATTCAATAAATTGCTATTAAAGATTCTAAACATATTCTTTCCATTTCTGTACTCACCTGGTCACAGATTAGTAACCAACTGTGGGCCACTCACTTTGAGGAGCACTGCCTTAGAGCACTCAGGAGGGAGCAGGGAGTCCCTCTTCACCTCTAGAAACGTGGAGCTTAGTGAAGTGTAGAATCTTCAAGGGGTTGGGGTAGAAGCTGGAAACAGGGACAGCCTTTAAGAAACTAAAATCCAGCCTCCTCTTACAACTACTTACAATGCAAAAAGAAGTACAGTGTACGGCTATGGAGCCTGCCTCTGGGGCAGGCTGCCTGGTGATACCTTCAGCCCTGCCACTTACTGCCTTGACTGAGGATGAGTTAACAGCTCACAGCCTCAGTTTACCCATCTGTCCAATTAGGATAGTAGTACTATCTCATAGAGTTTTTGTGAAGACTGAAGTTAATAAGTGCATAATCACATAGAGTTGCTCTTGGAAAATAGTAAGTGCTGCGAATATTAAAAATTTCCTGGCCGGGTGCTGTGCCTTATGCCCGTAATCCCAACACTTTGGGAGGCCACGGCAGAATTGCTTGAGTCCAGGAGTTTGAGACCATCCTGGGCAACATAGGGAGAACCTGTCTCTACAAAAAAAATTTTTTTAAATTATCTGGGCATGGTGGCATACACCTATAGTCCCAGCTACTCAGGAGGATAAGGTGGGAGGATTGCTTGAGCCCAGGAGGTTGATCACACCACTACACTGTAGCCTGGTCAACAGAACAAGACCCTGTCTCAAATAAAATAAAATAAAATAAAATAAAATAAAATAAAATAAAAAAGTTTCCTTAGAATGAAAGCTTCAGGAGGATAGGGATCTTTATTTCCTGATGTTTCCCAAATGCCTAGAACCATGCCTGGCACATAGAGGTGCTCAATAAATATCAGTGAATGAATCCATCTCCTTATCCATGCTGAACCTCAGGCTTCCATGTTTATCCCACTCTTTGTCATTTTTTTTTTTTTAAACAAAGAAAAGGGGTCTGTTTGCTCTTTGTGTTCATAGTGTTTCCAAGCCCCAGCCCATTCAGAGCTTTTGTCTCCAGTGCCCTACACATTCAAGAAAGACTTGAATTGCCTCTCAGGTGCCTCTCAGGTGCACAAAACACCTGTTTTGTGCAGGGTGTTTAAAACTGGATTCAAGATACATTCTTTTTTTTTTTTTTTTTTGAGATGGAGTTTCGCTCTTGTTGCCCAGGCTAGAGTGCAACGACCTGGTCTTGGCTCACTGCAACCTCCGCCTCCCAGGTTCAAGTGATTCTCCTATCTCAGCCTCCCAAGTAGCTGGAATTACATGCACCTGCCACCAAACCTGGCTAATTTTTGTATTTTCAGTAGAGACAGGGTTTCACCATGTTGGTCAGGCTGATCTTGAACTCATGACCTCAGGCAATCCAACTGCCTCAGCCTCCCAAAGTGCTGGGATTACAGGCATGAGCCACCGCGCCCAGCCAAGGTGCATTCTTGCAGAGTGTAAAAGCAGATCTTGTTGACCTGGCATTTAGACCTTCCAAAATCTGGTTTCCACCTGTGTTTCTAGGCATGTAACCCACTGCCCACTACACAGTCCCCACAGGGACCATTTCTCCCACCCTGAGCAAGCTGTTCCTCCAAGACACACTTCTTTGCAACTCCTGCCCATTGAAAGATGACTCACTCTACCAAGGCAGGCTTAAATGCTGCCTACTCTCCGAAGCTGTCTCTGATATTCTGCCAGTTTGTCTCTCATCTGTACATCTACTAATTCTCTGTTCTCGACTTCTGTTCAGAAGACCTTGTAATCAAGTTGACTGTTTGTACATCTGTCCCTTTACTAAGGGGGAACTCCTTAAGGCAAGGGACTATATCTTCAGCAGCTCTGAAGAGCATTGGTGCTTCATGCAGGGCCTCGCCGATAAATAAATCTTCACTGGGTGGGAGTTGTTGGTGGGTTCCCACCTGCAATCATAAGTCAGCAGGCTTCACAGTGAGTGACCTAACGTAGGTGTGGATCAGAAGGAAATGAAAGCTTCATTCTAGCTTCCCCAATACTACTTGTCTCTTACCATTCCTTTGTCTTGAGTATTCTCTGGGGAACCTGCTGGTATAGGAGGAACAGTGGCTTCAATCTGAAGGACTGTGCCAGCATAGAGTGAGTATTACTCAGTCTGGAAGCAGAAGCAGAAGGGAATATGGTTTTGTGGATGAACGTGGGAGACAGCATGGCATGAGGTTAGTGCTCTGAGGTCTGGTGTGCCTGGCTTCCTGTCTAGTCTCTGCTGCTGACTGGCTGGATGACCTTTAGCATGTTCTTCATGCTTTGGTGCCTGTTTCCCCATCTGTATACTATGCACAATGTTGGGACCTCCCCTAACCCCTGCCACTAGGGGCATAATTAAGAGGAAGCCACTCGGGGTGCATATGACCCCACCACCAGTCTGCAGGGAGTGCCACAAAGATGCTAGCCTTTGCAAATTCTGGTGCAGTGTTGGCGAGGAGAGAAAGTTCACAAGCATTACCTTGCCCCTGGGTACCACATGACTTGTGTCTCCCTATACCTCCTGCATAATTGCAAGGATTAAACAAGCTAATATTGATAAGGGACTTAGCACCCTACTCTCCAATAATGGCTTAATAATACTCTGGTTTCTCTTCAGATCATATAAATCTTTCACCTTTTACCAATAATGGCTTAATATACCTTTTACCAATAATGGGTTAATACACATAAGCAAAAGGACTCAGTTAATGTAGGCTATAAGTTGGAATCAATAATCCATGAAAGAAACCCTGGATAGGGTTTTTAGGCCACAGGCACTGCTACACCCTAATAGAATGGATCAGCTTTCATTCAGTTAAAAAAAATCGACTTCTCTTTTATGCCACAAAGTGCCACCTTAAATTTATCTTAGTGATTGAATGTCATACCCAAAAGAATCAAAAGCACTGGAGCAGTTGATCTGGTAGAAACCTCAGGATGTGTTTGTTCATTCTACAAAGGTTTACTAAACCCTTGCTTTGTGACAGGCACTGTGTACCAGTTGGCCTTCTCTCTACATTATGCTGCTGCAACAAGCAACCCCAATAACGGTTTCTTTCTTGCTCATGTTTGACACTGCATGCAGGATGACTGGAGCTCTGTTCTATGTGTCTTCATTCCAGGACCCAGGCTGCAGGATCAGCCCTGTATGGAACATGCCATTCTTATGACAGAGAGAAAAGGGTACTAGGAGAACCATAAAGTGGCTCTTAAAGTCATGCTTGGATGTGGCATGTGTAGCTTATATTCCATTGGCCAAGGCAAGTCACATGGCCCAGCCTGGCACCAATGGGGTAGGGAAGTTTCCTCCTCCCATAGGGCAGCACTGCAGGTCTCTTGACAATGAGCGAGGACATATAATCCTCCCATAGGGAAGGCAGAAAAGAATTGGGAGTAATAATACTGTCTGCCACATGCTGTCATGAATGCTATCTAGTTTTAGTCTCTTGATAACTCTGTGAGGTAGGTATTATTATCCTCATTTTACAGAGTGGAAAATTGAGGTTTGGTGTGACTAACTAACTTGACCAAGATGTTGCCAGTAATAAGCACGGCTGCCTGAATGGAAGCCAGTACCAATGGTATATAACCAGCCTTGGGCTTCTTGAGGACTCATTTTCAGATACATGTTGTCATTCAGTAGACATTGATAAAGCATCTACTATGTGCCTGGCACTGTGCTGGGCATTGGAAACATAGTGATGTGCAAGAGAGACACTGTTCCTACTCTCATGGAGTTTAGAGTCCAAAGAAAGAGAAAGGCAGACAGGACACATGTAAAGTATGATTGGCATGTGCTTCTATGAGGGAGATGCAGAGTACAGCAAGAGTTCAGGGAGAGAGCATGCAACCAGACTCAGGGCACAAGAAATGGACACGTCTCTGATGACTGCACAGAAGCTGAGAGCTGGAGGACTGAGTCACATGGCTCTTATCAAGGCCCTGCGTGGCAGGGTGAGTGCCAAGGGCAGTTTCTGATTCAGAATTCTAAAGGGCACTCACAAGAGTTCAGTGCAGATGGGCATATGCCCAGCCTGCTGCTAACAGGACTGGACAAACCAGTGGCTGTGTGTCAGGAACCTACCATGTGCTTCCTACTAATAAGTCTGATCCAAAGCTCTTTTCTGGCTTCTTCTGGGAGTGTTGCCTCTGCCTTATCTATACTCAGAGCCATCCATGCTGAAAAAAACCAAAGACCCAAAGATGTCAACAACAACCTGAGAGAGAAAGAGAAACCCAGATTTGATCTGAGTTTGAATCTGCAGAGTGACACACATTGCTTAGACTGCCAACGCACGCCGCTCTCACTTCCCTGAATGGTTTCCATTTTAGTGGCATGGTAATAAAAAGAAGAAGGAAAAAAAATCCCCTGCCATGGTTTACAAAGTGCACCACAATAGTAAGATATACAATTTTGTCATCACTGCTGCTGCAGTCCCAGATTATGGGGCCCAGCATTAGACCTGTCTTTGCAAGCATGACCAATTACATAGTAAGTGATTGCCCCTCAAACAGAGATGGCATGCGTGCTGGGAAATAGGTCACTTCTTAATGAGGTGAAGCCCCAGCAAGAAGCAAGCACAGATGCAGACTGTTCCTCTTGGGATGCGAAAGGCATCTGAAAGGTGAGCCCATATGTCCAATAGGGGAGCCTCTGGCCAAATGTCACATCTCCAAGGAAATGTCTTTGAAACAGATGACTCTACTTCTAGCTTGGTTATGGACACGCACAACCTTGAAGATTTCAGAAAATATCAGAAAGCCAAATATATATGTATATGCAAGCACCCACACACATACACACACACATACATGTTTATGTATATTAGGATTCTTAAGAAAAGCAGAACCAATAAGACATATGTAGACATAGAAAAATATTATGAGGGATTGGCTTGCTCAATTATGGAGGTTGAGAAGTCCCACGATCTACTATCTACAAGCTGGAGGCCTAGGAAAGCCAATGATGTAATTCCAGTTCAATCCAGAAGGCCAGAAACCAGGGGAGTCAGTGGCATAAGTCCCAGTCCAGGTCCGATGGTCCAAGAACAAGGGGCACCAGAAGATGGACATCCCAGGTTAAGCAGAGAGAAAATTCACCCTTCCTCCACTTTTGTGTTCTATTCTGGCCTTCAACAAATCCGATGATTGTCCACCCACACTGATGAGAGCTATCTTTTTACTCAGTCTACCAATTCAATGCTAATCTCTTTTGGAAAAACCCTCACAGACATACCAAGAAATAATGTTTTACCATCTATCTAGCCATTCCTTGACTCAGTCAAGTTGATACATACAATTAACCATCACAGTACGTATACATATATATGTCTCTTCTTACCCTTGACTGTATCTGAAAACTACACATGGACACTAATGGGCTTTGAGTGTCAACTCGCTTTAAAAATAGTCTTGGAGCTTGGAAAGGAGCCCTTCTTGGAGACACAAGCAAACTGACTCAGCCCCAGGTTTATGGACAGAAAACCTGCAAAAATTGTGCTTCACAGCCACCATCATACATTCCTTGCTAACTCTGACACAGATGGTAAAGCGATGAAGAGCTACACGTTGCTGGGGAACCACAGGGCCTGTGTATTCAGGGTCAGCTGGTGGGGAGGAGGAAGAGCAGGTTAAGCAATTATGTCCCATGCCCCATGCCTCAGTAATCAAGATAAATCTTACTTTAATTATGTAGTATTTTAAAAAATCAGGCCGGGCGCGGTGGCTCAAGCCTGTAATCCCAGCACTTTGGGAGGCCGAGACGGGCGGATCGCAAGGTCAAGAGATCGAGACCATCCTGGCTAACATGGTGAAACCCCGTCTCTACTAAAAAATACAAAAAAAACTAGCCGGGCGAGGTGGCGGGCGCCTGTAGTCCCAGCTACTCGGGAGGCTGAGGCAGGAGAATGGCGTGAACCCGGGAGGCGGAGCTTGCAGTGAGCTGAGATCCGGCCACTGCACTCCAGCCCAGGCGACAGAGCGAGACTCCGTCTCAAAAAAAAAAAAAAAAAAAAAAAAAAAAAATCAAATTAGCAAACTATGGCCATGGGCCATCTGCCTGTGTTTGTAAATAAAGACTTATTGGAACCATTTTTACTGAAACTATTCCAAGTTTTACTGGAACGGAGTGTAGTGTGCCTGCTTAAATTTTACACCCAAGCCAAGTCCTTACCACCTCATCTTAGTCCTGGCCCTGCTGCATATCCCTTCACTCATCATTCCCCTCTCATCGAGCACTACGGAGTGCCAGGCACCAGGAGATAGAGCTGACAGTTACTGAGCTCTTGATATATGCCAAGTACTATCATTAGCAGTTTACACACATTACCTTACTTAATCCCCACAACAATTTAATAGGTAAGTACAGTTATTCGTGCCACTTTACAAAGGAGGAACCTGAGGCATAGAAAGATGAAGAAGCTTTCCCAAGATCAAACAAGTAGGAAGAGGTAGAGTCAGGGTTCATATGAAGAAGGTTGAGGGCTTTGATGGAGATGGATGCCTGGAGGAAGGAAGGATTACTCAGCTCTGAGAGGTCTTCACAGAAGAGGTGACTTTGAGCAGGGTGTTGAAGGGTGAGTAGAAGTTTGCTAGGCAGAAATAATAAATCTAGGTTGCTGTAGTGTTTCAGAAGAGCAAATATATCTGGAGAGGTTTTCTCTGACTTCCCTAGGCCCAGGTGTTGTCCTAAAATCAGAACAGCAGCAAAATAATACAAATAACCAACATTTATTGAGTGCTTACCCTATGTGCTAGGTACTGAACTAAGTACTTTATATGTGTTATCTCATTAAATCCTCAAATAAACCTACGAAATGGGTACTACTCTTATTTCTGTCTGACATATGAAGAGTCTGAGGCTCAAAGGAGTTAAGTAACTTGCCAAAGCTATACAGATAGTAAGTGGCTGAGCCAGGATGCAAACCCAGGGGATGCCACAATGTGAACCCCAGTGGGCACTGCTCATCTTGTAGTCTGTGCAAAACCCAAAAACTTGGTGCCAGAGCTTGAGGCTGAGCAAAAGCAATATGCCACTGGTGCTCAAGCTTCACAATGCATCCAGTTCACCTCAAGGGCTTGTTAAGAAAGAAAGAAAGAAAGAAAGAAAGAAAGAAAGAAAGAAAGAAAGAAAGAAAG
>NW_020257576.1:0-21937 GCF_003255815.1 Theropithecus gelada
AGAAAGAAAGAAAGAAAGAAAGAAAGAAAGAAAGAAAGAAAGAAAGATGTAAAAAATAATGGTATCTCTATCAAACATTGTTATGGGGATTAAATATGACAATCCACATATGACACTGGAAATAGGGCCTGACGTTCAGTCAACATTCATTATCAATAAGCAGCTTAAACTCACTTTTATAACAGAGTATCTGTGCTTATGGAAGATTAAACTCACTGAAAACACATAAAAATGTGTAGTTTTTTTCAAAGTTAAGTTACACCCTTCTGAACAAAACTTGATCACAATGCATGGATGAAAATGGACCCATGTTAAAGGTTCAAGGTTTCATTAAATTGTACCCATACATTATATTATGTCTTCCTCTGTTCACTCTGTCCTTCGTTTGGATGCATTCTTCATAAAGCTGCAGTAATTGTTAATTTGTATTTGTTCAAGTATTTGCAAGTTAGTTGTACAATGATTCTTGTTAGCATATTTCCAGGCAGGCTTTGAAAAGCATAACATGTGGCAAAGAGGGTTTAGTGGATCTTGCAAGAGGTGACACACATTATCATGCCCAAGAGACCCTTGTGGAGTTCATGAGATGTGACAAGGTACTTTAGAAGGTGTGGGCTGGGAGAGGAGGTTACCTTAATGGGACAAATGTCTCTAAGAAGACATACAAGCAGAGATTGCCTTTAAAATTAAGGAACTGCACATTCAGGGAAACAGACCTTCAGACAGCTTACAAGTAGCTTAACTTGTAAGCTTAACTTAATATTTAGAGTAAAAACTCCTGCTGTAATCCCAGCACTTTGGGAGGCTGAGGCAAGTGAATCACGAGGTCAGTAGATGGAGACTATCCTGGCCAACATGGCGAAATCCCGTCTCTACTAAAAATACAAAAATTAACTGGGCGTGGTGGCGGGCACCTGTATTACCAGCTACTCAGGAGGCTGAGGCAGGAGAATCGCTCAAACCCAGGAGGCGGAGGTTGCGGTGAGCCGAGATCGCGCCACTGCACTCCAGCCTGGGCAACAGAGCGAGACTCCATCTAAAATAAACAAACAAACAAAAACTCCTGGACCCATCGACCCTCTTTTCTCATGAGAGGTTATGGAGACAGCAGCTGTCTCAGCACCAGTTCTCACCCAGCACAGAAACAATGTAAGGGGAAAAAAATAGGGCCTGTGGGCCTGACCTTGACCAATTCATCTCACTTTTCTGTCTTCAAAATGGAATTAAAAACTATCCAAGGACCCCAAAGAGTAGTTGTGAGGCTAAAACAAAATTACCTGGCCCATCCCAGCACTTTGGGAGGCCAAGATGGGCAGATTACTTGAGATCAGGAGTTCGAGACCAGCCTGGCCAACATGGTAAATATTAAAAATACAAATATTTGCTGGACATCATGGTGCGCACCTGTAGTCTCAGCTACTTGGGAGGCCAAGCCAGCAGAATCACTTGAACACAGGAGGCGGAGGTTGCAGTGAGCTGAAATCACACCACTGCATTCCAGCCTGGGCAACAGAGCAAGACTCATCTCAAAAAAAAAAAAAAAAAAAAAATTACCTGGCCCACAGAGGGCATTCAATCACAAATTACAATAATAAAAAGCCTAGTAGACCATCTTGCAGACACCCTGATCTCTGATTTTCTTCCTCTCGTTTATGTACCTTTAAGACTGATGTATTTTAAAAATTGTTTCTAACATTGATTTCAAACACTTTTCTCAAGACAATTACTGTACTAAAAATCGATGACCAGGTGCCACATTTTCCCTTTCTGAGCATAAATGATAATCCTTCATAGACACTGCTCTCATGATCCTCACCCCCTAGTCATTCCCCATAGCTCCCTATTTTTCTAATGTATAGCCCTCTGGAGCAGATCAGATGGTGAGTGAAAAAACACAGGCTTCCCAGTCCTGGGAAGACACATTCCACTCTGGCCAGAAGCCGAGCACGCTGACTTCTTCTGCCCTAGCCTCTGAGTCCCAAGGCCAGGCTTGAATGTTCTGCAGCTGACCAGTCACTGCCCACACCTCCTTTCACATCCACAGCCCCACATTTCCTTTGCAAGGGAGAATGAAAGTTATGAAAAGATGATGCATAGAAATTGCAAAAAGATTTTATTTTTCTTGGAATGCCTTGGTCTTAAACCCAGTTTGGGTTCCAAAATTTGTCTAGAATAACCTATTTCAAGGATAATGTCCACAAAAAAGTAGTAGAAAATGATTATTCTAGTACAAACAACTAAAGAAAGCAGGAAGACATAATAGAACAACAACAAAAACACCAACTCTGTTTTAGAATTCTGTACTTCAAGAAAGAGCAAGTTAATTTAAGAGTAAAAACAAGATAGTAGACATTTTTGGCAACTCTCAAAGGGACTCTCACAACTGGATGAATGACAGGAGCTCTTTATTGGATATAATTTTACTTCAAAACATTTCCCATCAGCTGAGTGCAGTGGCTCACACCTGTAATCCCAGCACTTTGGGAGGTCAAGGCAGATGGATCACTTGAGGTCAGGAGTTCGAGACCAGCCTGGCCAACATGGTGAAACCCTGTCTCTACCCAAAATACAAAAATTAGCTGGGCGTGGTGGCACATGCCTGTAATCTCAGCTACTAGGGAGGCTGAGGCAGCAGAATCACTTGAACCCAGTGGGTAGAGGTTGCAGTGAGATCGCACCAATGCACTCCAGCTGGGCAACAGAGTGAGACTCCATCTCAAAAAAAGGAAGAAAGAGAAGAAAAAAAGGGAGAGAAACAGGGGATGGAGGACAGATCTTTTCAGATGTTCTGGGCCAGGATCTAAAGAGCACGGGAAAGAAGGAGGGAGAGAAGATAGGTGTCCACCAGTGGAAATGGCTACAGTGTCGTGGAATTGAAGGAGTTGAGTAAGAAACAGTGAGGCGTGGATCCATACAGGCAGGGGGGAAAAGATGGTAGGAAAAGATGGTAGGCTTTGGCTCCCTTTACCAATTATTCATTTATTTGCATTCCTCCCCCAGCCTCCAGGTGGCACAACTGACCCAGCATATCTTGCTTGAGAACTGAAAGGTAGGATAAAGGCCAGGGCAAGTCTTAGGAATAAAACAAAGAAACAGAAGGCACTGTTGCCAGGCAGGATTGGGAATGGGAGGGAATGTTGCCTTGTAGCACCCTCAGTGGTGGGTACTCAGTACATGCTTAGAAACTTTTCCACTGCATCCTTGATATTATTGTTTGAGAGTCTGACACTCTCAAAACTCTAATGGAAATCTTTCATGCTTCAATTTAAGCTATTTTTCTCTTTTCAAGTCCCAATAAAAAGATTCCCATTTGCATAGCACACTGCAATTTGTATCAACTCCTTTAAGATCTACTTCCTAGAGATTTGCATACATCTGAGGCTACCGAAACATATCTACAAGACGTGAATTCTAGATCTAGACAATTAGACCAGGGTTTTTCAACATCAGCACCATTGATATCTTGTGCAGGATAATTCTTTGTTGGTGGAAGGGGGTGTCCTGTGTGTTGTAGGGTGTTTAACTGCATCCCTGGTCTCTATTAGATTCTAGTAGCACCCTTCCTCCCTCACTGAGATAGGCCAATCTTTCGTCCATGGATTCAAGTCCTGAGTCTTGGCCAGGATGCATAGTGGTAATTGCCAGACCTTCCTCCTCTAAGCAGAGCTTTCTCACACAGTAACATGTTCAGGAATCATTAGGGATTTTGCTAAAATGCAGATTCTGATTAAGTAGGTCTGGGATGGGGTTCAGGATACTCTAGTTTTAACATGCTCCTGGATGACAGGAATGCTGCAGGTACCCAGACCACACTTGGAGTAGCAAGCCCCTATAGCACTGGTTTAGTAAGAGAAGGAGAGGGCCAGGCGTGGTGGCTCACGCCTGTAATCCCAGCACTTTGGGAGGCCGAGGCAGGTGGATTACGAGGTCAGGAGGTCGAGACTACCCTGGCTAACATGGTGAAACCCCGTCTCTACTAAAAATACAAAAAATTAGCTGGGCGTGGTGGCAGGGGCCTATAGTCCCAGCTACTCAGGAGGCTGAGGCAGGAGAATGGCGTGAACCCGGGAGGTGGAGCTTGCAAAGAGCCGAGATGTGCCACTGGACTCCAGCCTGGGCGACAGAGCAAGACTCCATCTCAAAAAATAAAAAATAAAAAATTAGCTGGGCGTGGTGGCACGTGCTTGTAGTTCCAGCTACTCGGGAGGCTGAGGCAGGAAAATCGCTTGAACCCGGGAGGCAGAGATTGCAGTAAGCTGAGATGGCACCACTGCACTCCAGGCTGGCAGAGCGAGACTCTCTTAAAAAAAAAAAAAAAAAAAAAAAAAAAAAGAGCTAGGTAGGAAAACTGACCTGACATTATGTAGCTGTGGGACACCTGGCTGTTACGTGACTTCCAAATGCCTCAGTATCTCCATTTGAAAAATGATGATGACTCTAAAGATTAATTGGCCGGGCGCGGTGGCTCAAGCCTGTAATCCCAGCACTTTGGGAGGCCGAGACGGGTGGATCACGAGGTCAGGAGATCGAGACCATCCTGGCTGACACGGTGAAACTCCGTCTCTACTAAAAAAGACAGAAAACTAGCCGGGCGAGGTGGCGGGCGCCTGTAGTCCCAGCTGCTCGGGAGGCTGAGGCAGGAGAATGGCGTGAACCCAGGAGGCGGAGCTTGCAGTGAGCTGAGATCCGGCCACTGCATTACAGCCTGGGCGGCAGAGCGAGACTCCGTCTCAAAAAAAAAAAAAAAAAAAAAAAGAAAAAAAGATTAAGTAAAATAGCGGAGGTAGGAGTTCAAGATTGCAGTGAGCTATGATCACGCCACTGTACTCCAGCCTGGGTGACACAGTGAGACCCTGTCTCTAAAAAAGTGGAGGTAAAGCAACCAACTTACCAGCTGACACTCAAGAAATATAAATTCCTTCCCACTTAGCTCCTCCTACCACCCTGTGTGGGAACTTCAAGAACAAGGCATCCCTGGGAATTACAGGGAATTCCCTAGAAGGTAAAACTTAGTTCCTCTATGAATGGTGAGTGGAGAGGGAAAGATTTCTTCTCTTTTCATTCCTCTATCTCAACACCCTCTATGCCACTCACACTATAACACCTTTCATCCTTTGGAGGCTATAGATTGTTTTGATAATGAAACATACCACAGAAAGAATATTTAAAATGATATACACATTGTGATTCCAGTCAAAAGCAATGCGTCCCACTCTTGAGTCCATCTCTGCCCTGCATTTAATACTGATCTGAACTATTCTCTAAAGGAAAAATGATCCCAAACAGGAATCATCAAGCACTTTGGATAGGATCTAAGTTTCTAAATACAGTCTGTTCACTTTTTCCCCAAAAATGAATAAATTCTGCTCATCTGTAATTGTGTCTGAGGAAAATTCTTGCTAACCTTTGCAGGTATAAAATGTTCTGATGCAAAATACTAATTTGCCAAGCTAAAACATGGCTTTAGAATCACACAGCACATGGCACACGAACTCCACCTTGATTTTAATTTAATTGAAAGTGCCTTTCAATTAGGGTTGAGAAGTACTTG
Organism: Theropithecus gelada; assembly: GCF_003255815.1. Taxonomy (NCBI): domain Eukaryota; kingdom Metazoa; phylum Chordata; class Mammalia; order Primates; family Cercopithecidae; genus Theropithecus; species Theropithecus gelada. The sequence goes on from NW_020257576.1 coordinate 5,552, forward strand.
AATTTCTGGAATATTAACTAAGATTTATTCCTTTGGGAAAGTCATTCCTCCAACCCACCCAAATAAAAATGGCTAAACAATGGTGTCTTTCTCTATTTGTAGGAGGCATCAAAAAACTTACGGGAGGCATCACTCCAGACAAAGTAAGATGCTGTATTATCCCACCATGGGAATGCCATCTTGATAATATAAGCTGATGCAGTCAGCTGCACTGGGAGGCGGGCTGAAAACAGTCAGTTAACCACTGCCAGGAAAATGTGGTTTGGCCCTCCTCACACCTTCTACACACGCCTCACCAGGTGGGAGCTCAGGAGGACCCTGGATGAGCTATGCATTAAGGCTGAAGTCAGGCAACTGTTGGGCGGGAAGAGGGGCAAATGAGGATCCCTCTCTGTCGCCTACTAGGGGATGGCATGGTACCTTTAAAGGGTCTGCAGGACCAGTCTCAGCTACAGAAAAAGTCTAGCTCAGTCCTAGCCCCACAGGTTTCCCACAAATGCCCTGGAAAGAGCCATGGAGTCTGGATAGGATGGCCACCTGAGGAATCCTCTCTCTCGTGGGAACTTGCTGTGGTGTGGTGGCAGTTACATATCCACACTCTTTAACTCATAAAAGACTAAAAACTTAGGCCGGGCGCGGTGGCTCACGCCTGTAATCCCAGCACTTAGGGAGGCCGAGACGGGCGGATCACGAGGTCAGGAGATCGAGACCAGCCTAACATGGTGAAACCCCGTCTCTACCAAAAAAAATACAAAAAACTAGCCGGGCGAGGTGGCGGGCGCCTGTAGTCCCAGTTACTCGGGAGGCTGAGGCAGGAGAATGGCGTGAACCTGGGAGGCGGAGCTTGCAGTGAGCTGAGATCCGGCCACTGCACTCCAGCCTGGGTGACAGAGCGAGACTCTGTCTCAAAAAAAAAAAAAAAAAAAAAAAAAAGACTAAAAACTTAAGAGTCCTGACAAAATTATCTTCTAAACCCTACACTCAACCAACCCAGGGCACTCCAGGCACAGTGGGGAAACTTCTAGTTCAGCCCTCTCTGACAACCCTGGAAAAACTGCTCTAGCATCACTGTTTATCTATACCCTGCACAATGAGAATCCTTTCCAGGGTCCCTGCTAGGGTCTGAATGTTTGGGTCTCCCCAAAATTCATATGTTGATGCCTAATCCCCAATATAATGAATGAGGAGGTGGGGCCTCTGGGAGCTGATTAGGTCATAAGGGTAGAGCACTAATGAATAGGAGTAGTGCCCTCGCCTTTTCATTAAAAGAGGCCCCTTCCCCAGGCGTGGCAGCTCACGCCTGTAATCCTAACACTTTAGGAGGCCAAGGTGGGCAGATCACCTGAGGTCAGGAATTTGAGACCAGCCTGGACATGTGAAACCCTATCTCTACTAAAAATACAAAAATTAGCTTGGTGGCACACGCCTGTAATCCCAGCTACTCAGGAGGCTGAGGCAGGAGAATGACTTGAACCCAGGAGGCGGAGGTTGCTGGGAGCCGAGATTGCGCCATTACACTCCAGCCTGGGCAACAAGAACAAAACTCTGTCTCAAATAAATAAATAAATAAAAATTTAAAAAAAAATTTAAAAACCAGGATTATCGTTCTGAAAATTGCAGTCCATCGTCCCAATGAGGACCAATTCCTGACTTACTCAAAGTTTACAGAAGGATCAAGTAATGAAAAATGGAAGAATTACCAATAGTGCAAGTGCTTTGAGGGTAAGAGAATATCAGCTAGAAACCCCCAAAGCGGGGGAGGGGGGCAGTCAGGCTTAGAGAATTTCCATGTTCAAAGCTACTTAATTCGTGTGAAGGATGAACAATTGATCTGCTGCACAACTGCTAGCATTTTAAGTATTAACTTTAGGCCAGCACATGGTGGTTCATGCCTGTTATCCCAGCACTTTGGGAGTGTAGTTGTGGAACTGCTTGGGAGGCCGAGGTGGGAGGATTGCTTGAGTCCCGAAGTTCAAGACCAGCTTGGTCAATGTAGTGAGACCCTGTCTCTACAAACAACAGAAAAACAGCCAGGCATGGTGGCATGCACCTGTAGTCCCAGCTACTCAAGAGGCTGAGACCAGAGGATCGCTTGAGCCCAGAAGTTCGAGACTGCAGTGAGCTATGATCACACAACTGCACTCCAGCCTGGGTGACAGAGTGAGACCCTATCTCAATAAATAAATTAATTAATTAATTAAAAACTGTTTACTTACATTTGCATCTGTAATGAAGATGAAAGAAGGCTTTGGTTAATTTAAGAACAACCAACTTTGGGGGGAATACAACATGTACAAGGTGCTTCCATATCCATCTGATTTTACACAAGTTTTGAAACAGGTAGGTTTTGGTATCTCCATTTGTACAGATGAATGAACTAAGATTTTGTTTATGTGACAGACCAAGATCTCACAGAGAACTTGGCTGAGGCACTAGGGTGCTTTGGTCACATCATGGTTCTGGATAAAGGGGGCACTACAATATCTGCATATTTGGCCTTGCCACCCCATCTGCTCCAATCAGGCATCAAAAACAACCACAAAGCCCCTGCCCATATCTAAGAAAAAAAAGAGGGTTCAAAGCATAGTGGCCTTCCCCAGTAAGTTCTACGGGTCTCTCCCCTTCCCTGGCATTCATGTCACACTCCCCTCAACCAGTTCATGCATGCTTCCAAGGCTTAGAAGAAAAAACAAACAAAAAAAACCAACCCCTCAAACCTACTCAAAAAAAGCTACATCATCTCATCCTCATACCCACCCTCTGCCTGGTTAAGGACCCCAGCAGCAGCATTCTGCCTCCACAGGGCACCTTCTCCAGTTGCATGGCCTATGTGAGGCACTCTGAGACTATCACCAAGATGGGAACAAATTCCAATTACATGACTCTTTTTTCTCTCTCTTTCTTTCTTTTTCTTTTTTTCTTTTTTTTTCTGAGACAGAGTTCTCGCTCTGTCACCAGGCTGGAGTGCAGTGGCTCCACCTCGGCTCACTACAACCTCTGCCTCCCAGGTTCAAGCAATTCTCCTGCTTCAAACTCTCAAGTAGCTGGGATTACAGGCACCTGCCACCACACCTGGCTAATTTTTGTATTCTTTTAGTAGAGGCGGGGTTTCACCACGTTGGCCAGGCTGGTCTCGAAATCCTAACCTTGAGTGATCCACCTGCCTCAGCCTCCTAAAGTGCCAGGATTACAGGTGTGAGCCACCGCGCCTGGTCCAGTTACATGTCTCTTGATCCTACTCAAACTTGTTCCCACAAGGACTGGTAGCCCTGGTGCTCCTAGATGGGAGACAGGAGCACGAAAGGGCAAAAGAGGCGAGGGCACCCTGAATATGTTCTCAGTCTCTTTCCCTCACGCTCTGTTTTCTCCAGCCCCTCCTCAATCTCAGAATCCACCTCAACAGGAAAAAGGAACCAAGCCCTGGAGAAAGTACATTCGGTTTTATTGTAGAAAGAAAAGAGAGACTCGATCCTTTTCTCTTCTGGCACTCAACTTTCAAGAAAATGGGGCAAATGACAGAAATTAAGCTTATACTGGGGATTTTAGTTTTCTAAAAAACTAGCCTCCAGAGTCTGCCCTGCAGGAGTTCCACAATTATAGTTCCATAATCCTATAAAATCACAACTCATATCTATGCTAATATTATGCTGAGATGACCACAAAATCCTGAGCTGTCATTGGAAGGACAACAGCACATTCACCACCAGTCAACTTATCAAGGCAAGAAGGCAGAATAGTTAACCAGGGGTTACGACTTAGAAGCACTTTCATTAGCAACATTAACAATGGGTAAAATACATTTTTAAAACTTAAATTTAAATATCAGGTGTTATGTTACTTGAAGTATCCCATTTCTTTAATACTCTAATCAAATACTACTTAAAATCACATAGACAAACTCAGTAACTTTCTCTCTGAGCAAAATGGTAGATTTTCCTTTTAGAATAGAGATGACTTTCCCAGGCACGGTGGCTCACGCCTGTAATCCCAGCACTTTGGGAGGCCGAGGCGGGCGGATCACGAGGTCAGGAGATAGAGACCATGCTAGCTAACACGGTGAAACACCGTTTCTACCAAAATTACAAAAACATTAGCTGGGCACGGTGGGGAGCTCCTGTAGTCCCAGCTATTCCGGAGGCTGAGGCAGGAGAATGGGGTGAACCTGGGAGGCGGAGCTTGCAGTGAGCCGAGATGGCACCACTGTACTCCAGCCTGGGAGAGAGAGGGAGACTCCATCTCAAAAAATAAATAAATAAATATATAAATAGAAGAGAGATGGTTTTAACTTTCCTATAATATACTCATGAAAAATGTGTTTGAAGGAAAAATGTCCAAAATGTGAACAGTAATGTTACATGTTCATAGAGGGGATTATTTTACAAAGTAAGATACACATGTATATGGATTACCTTAACTCCCATCATGATCCATGGTAACATTCTTCCCTGAGGCCCAAGCCACCCGAAGTGCTGCTGGGTGAGGCTCATGCCAGTGAGACAATCTGAAGTTGAAGCTGTTCCTTTATTTTTAGCTTTACAGAAATTCTGCCTCTGGGTGTTGAGTTTGCACAGTACAAAGAAAATGGTGGGCCAGGCGCGATGGCTCATGCCTGTAATCCCAGCACTTTGGGAGGCCAAGGCAGATGGATCACAAGGTCAGGAGATCGAGACCATCCTGGCTAACACGGTGAAACCCCGTCTCTACTAAAAATACAATACATTAGCCGGGCGTGGTAGTGGGCACCTGTAGTCCCAGCTACTTGGGAGGCTGAGGCAGGAGAATGGCGTGAACCCAGGAAGTGGAGCTTGCAGTGAGCCGAGATCATGCCACTGCATTCCAGCCCGAGCGACAGAGCGAGACTCCGTTTCAAAAAAAAATTTTAAAAAGGTGCAATTTGCTACCCAAACTTACTGAAATTGTTGAAGCTCATTAGGATACTAATCAATTACTCCACATTTCCAATAGCTGACACAGAATCCCTGATTAACAATCTAAGCAGTGAGTACTATGTTTCGCAAGATGAAAAACAATCATTCCAAAAGCTAATTCAAGATACAGCACCAATTCTACTGGTGCTGAGTCGTGTATAAAACTAAAGACTAGAACTAAACAGTCTATCCGTGGTCTTCAGAAGTAAGTTTTTAGCATGCTCCTGTTTCAACTGTTAAAATCCCTCAACACAACCTCCATCCAAATTCAATTTCAATTTCATCTTCATTTGAAACATTTCTCATAACCTTAATAAGCAGAGGCTGGTAATAACCATGATAGAAATCTGGGACATGGGTATTTTAAGAGCTCACCAAATCTGTAATGGTTATTGTTTAGATTATTGTAATTATCTAGACAATAATTACAATGACTAGAAAGTCCAAAGTGTTTACATTTTTGGAAGTAATATTTGATGTTAGTTCTATATGAAAATATTTAAACTTACAGAAATAAATCCAGTGGATTCATTCTTCCCTCATTTGATAACGAAGTTAAGACAACCTACTTCACTTTATTAGCCTGAGGTCCTGAGGCTACTGAGTCAGAATAAGGCACTTATGAAAGTGAAATAACTTCAAACTCTGCAGGCAGGAAGTGGTGCCAACTGTCATGCCAAAACTATGAGATAATGAGTATTTCAAAATGTTTGTCCCATCTCAAAGCCCAGCTATTCCTCTCATCCTAGCATCTCAGCATCCCAAAAAAGAAAGTGAAATGAACTCTCCAGCAGAGTCTGTTAAGTAAAGGACTGGGAGACAGGCAGCATTACTTTTGTTGTCCCTGGCCCAGGACTATTTTGTTGGTGCTGTCCCAAGATAATTGCAGGAAACTTGGTGTGCCTCCACTCAAAGGAGAAGATGTCCTTTAAGGAAAGGGCCAGGCTGGGTGTGGTGGCTCATGCTTGTAATCCCAGCACTTTGGGAGGCCGAGGCAGGTGAATTACCTAAGGTCAAGAGTTGGAGACCAGCCTGGCCAACATGGCAAAACCCCGTCTCTACTAAAAATACAAAAATTAGCTGGGTGTGGTGGTGGGAGCCTGTAATCCCAGGAACCCGGGAGGCTGATGCAGGAGAATCGCTGGAACCCAGGAAGGGGAGGTTGCAGTGAGCTGAGATCACGTCATTGCATCCAGCCTGGGCAACAAGAGTGAAATTTCGTCTCAAAAAAAGAAAAAAGAAAGAAGAAAGAAAAAGAAAGGTCCAAGGATCAAAACTGGGGAGGAGACAGCTGGCAGAGGAGCATTGCTTGAAACACTCTTTAGGCCAAGTCTTTATGTTTAAAGAAACAGAGTAAACTCCTTACTGGATACACCTCATTTCTAGACATGTTATTATGAAATTTTATTCATGAATGTTGGGGAAGCTGCCAGACTGGAAGAAAGAGAAGTTTAGTTAAATTTAAATTAAGAACGTTTCCAGAAAGACAAGTGTGATGCTTAAATGAACTCTAATCAGAACAAAAGACAAGGAAGCAAATTCCCTGGGATCCCAATGGTGAGAGGAGTTTGTACTCATGCAGTCTCCAGGAGCCTGTGAAACGCGAATTGAGATAGAAGAGCGCTTCCTGGGAGACACGGGCTTGTTCACAGATTCCAAGATGCAGTACAGAGAGAGGCGTATAGACTTATGAGTAGGTGAAGTTTCTTTTCAAAGAGAAATATTATACATTTAGGAAGTCTTCCCAAATCACCTGCGCTGCATTTAAAACTGCTACAGGGAAGGGTAATGATATGTCAAAGTCTGATCTGACCACGCAGCCTATCAGAGCCAAACCCCTGCTACCCTACACGGGAAACTGGCTTTCCTGGGTCTGGAGGGGGAATCCACCATCTCTCTAAACAAGTCACCTCCCAGACGCCCTCTTTGTGGGTCGGGAGTGATCCCTCGGGCTGGTGAGCGCCTGGCATCCGGGTTGGAGAGCTCGGCAGCCCGGCTGCACGCCGTCTCGCCCTTTGCCTTCAGTCCTCACCCGGCTACCAGCGCCACAGCTCCCTGCTGCGGGATTCCGGCTCTCCCGGGCTCCGTTTTACTCCCCTCCCGTCCACTCCGTTTCTCTGGGATTTCTCGGGGCCACCAGTGTCTCCTTGCTCTGGCCCTTGCGGGCGCGCCTCTACGGACATTTCAGGCACGGCTTATCCAATACTCTCCCCCACGGTCTGCTCCTCCCATACCCCAGAGTGTCCCCAAGAAGGGCCCACAGAGACGCAAACTCCGGCTTTATCCCGGATAAGATACCACATTCTAACTGCTGAGGTCCTAGCCTCAGGTCGAACTGGCTCAGCTCGGACCCGGACCGCGTTCTTCCTCCCAGGGCAGAAGAGGCTGCTGGCTCCTCCTGCATCATCTCCCGAGTTCAGCTCCCTGGACCCTATTCCGAAAGACTCCGGCTGGGGCCGGGGCCGGGTCCTTCCTGACTTCAGTCTCTCTGAAAAGTTTAGGACTTGCGAAAATGCCCCCGGCTCTGCCACCCAAAAGGCAGGACCCACGCCTTCCTTGCGAGCTAGAAGGAACGGCTGCACCTCCCAGTGCTCCCGGGGCAGGAGACGCGGCCACGACCACATTTGATTTCACTGCTTTTCCTGAAAAGGACACACACAGCCCAGCTCTGTGTGTATGCAGGGGGAAGCGGAGTCCTGCGTTTATTTTTTAAAGCATATATAAGCGATAAGCATTGAACAAAGTAGCCAAAGGCTTGGCCCTCCCACAAACCTAGGAATTCAAATCCACATGGCCACAGCCCCTCCACCCGGGCCCTCTCCCAGCACACGCTCCGCTCGACAAGGGCCACAAAAAGCCCTTTAAAAGCCCGCGGTGCTTCCGAGGACTCCCAGATCTCCAGCCCTTCCTCGACCACCCCTTCCTCACACCCGAGGACACTCCAGCCCCGCCCCAGCTTGGACACCCACCTCTGGGCTCCGGCTCCCGGAGGCGCAGTCTTGGGGCTCTGCTCCAGCGCCGCGCGGCCGCTGCCTCCCGCTCCAGGGGTCCAGGAGACTCCGGGGGAAGGCGAGCGGCAGCCCCGGGCTGGGGCCAGCGCATCTGCAGGGAGTGGCGGCCTCAGGGCGCGCTGGAGGGCGGGGAGCCCCGCCCGCCTACTCCCGGGGCCCGCCCCTTCCCCGCCCCCTCGCTTCCCCTCCAGTCGCCCAGCCCAGGGGCCGCCCTCCTCTCTCCTCCCCTCCCCTCTCCTCCCCATCCACCCACATCTTCTCCTCTCAGCGACTTCGGCGGAATCTATGCACAAACCAAGAAATGAATGAATGGAGAGACTGGAGGGAGGGAAAGACGGAGGGATGGATGAGGCGCGCAAAGCTGAGTATTTCCTAACTCAGGGGAGCGCTGTGTCTGGGTATGTGGATACTTGTTAGCGCACGGGGCTTTGGGGCGGGGTGGCGTGTCGCTGTGTGTACACGTGGACGTGTGTGTTGGTGTACACATATGTGTGCATGAGCGTATGTGGAAGTGTTTGAGTGCCTGTGTGCTCTTAAATGCCAGGAGCTACTGAGTTCCCACTCAGGCGGGGAGAGAGCCCCTTGTCCCTTACCTAGCACCACGACTGCCCTTAGGGTCAGAGCGACCCCGAAACTGGTTGCGAAGTGCGTCTTTGTGGCAGTAATGGTGTCGCCGCGTGTTTGGGGACTCCTCCGATGGGGTTCAGAGGCTGAGGTGTGGACAGAGATGCTTCCAACTCACTGGCTCGCCAGAGCCTTCCTGCTGCCCTCCGTGTAGTGGCAGCCGGTGGCCCGGTGTCAGAGCGCGTGTGCTAACAAAGCCAGCCGAGGGGGAAGGAGGCAGCGGATCCACAGACTGGGGCTGTATTAGGCGGGTGGCCAGCCATCCCTCACTCTTGAGATGTCTGAAATTTCAGTCTCTCATCCCGTCCCCCACATGAATATTTAAATAATGCTAATGACCCTTTGAAAATGAACCGTCTGGAAATCCTCAGAGAGGACACGCACACACAAACAGCCCACCTAGAGAGCAAAACTTTTCAAAAGCAAGCTGTGGACTTACTCTGCTGTAGGTGGCGGCGTTCGTTCTCAGCCGAGGAAGATCACAAAAGTTAGATTTCTTAAATTCAGCTTTGCCCTAGGCATGATTTTTCCAGCAATTCTCTCTCCCCAGCTTTGCAAGTCGCCCTTGCACTCTCAGTTAGATTTCCACCCTAGGGCAGTCTGCTGTTTTCCCCACCCCTTGACAAGGCCCTGGGTTGCTCTTCTGGGAGTCAATTTTACATGTCAAACAGCAGGGAAAGACAATAGCTATGGACTGATTCTACTTTCCTAACCCACTGAGGTCCCTGATTTCCAATACAAAGAAATGATACCCTTGGGAACTACCCTGAAAGCCCATCCAGGCTAAGGGCACCATAAATAGCACCTCCAGAGAAAAGGCTTCTTCCCTGCCTTGAGCTCTATTCACACTTTCACCCAAGAGGACGAAGTCTACAATGGGACATCAGCTGTTCTCAGGGTTCCTGAATGTCAAGAGGCTCCTTTTTCTCGATATTTGGAAATGGTTTCACCATCCTTTTCGCCTGTTTGTCTCTTATACTGTTGAATTTCAACAGAATTTACTAACCAGTGCTCAGAGATGACAGAGCTTCAGCCTTGACTCAACTTTGTCTTCCTTCCTTCCTTTTCCTTATTTTCTTCCTTCCTTTTCATTTTTTTCTCCTCATGTCTCCGATTTAAGGAATTAAATGCTTGGGTGCCCTAGATACTGATCTATTTTTAACATTTTAATATCATGTGAAAAACTCACATTAAAATGAGTGTGCTTGGGTATCACAGTTGTTTATTTATATGGACCATAGACTCTCTAAGGAAGAATTTTAGAATTACATCAGATGTGAGATGTTGTAAACAGTATCACGGCAGGTACTTCATCATTCTCTTCTCATATTTTCCTAAATTTGAATAAGTGTAAAATTTACAAACAAAATTAGTTTCATTATTAGGAAGAGTAAAGCAAGGCCGGGTATGGTGGCCCATGCCTGTAATCCCAGCACTTTGGGAGGCCGAGGCGGGCGGATCACCTGAGGTCGGGAGTTCGAGACCAGCCTGACCAACATGGAGAAACCCCGTCTCTACTAAAAATACAAAATTAGCCGGGCGTGGTGGCACATGCCTTCAATCCCAGCTTCTCGGGAGGCTGAGGCAGGAGAATCGTTTGAACCTGGGAGGAGGAGGTTGCAGTGAGCCAAGATCGTGCCATTGCACTCCAGCCTGGGCAACAAGAGCAAACTGCATCTCAAAAACAACAACAACAAAAAAAAGATACCAACTTTATTCTGAATTGCTTCTTTACTAAAGCAATGTCAATGCTTTGTTAATATTAATTTTAAAGTTCTAGAATATTATTCAAAACCTATTAGGAATACTAATTTAGGAAAATATATGCTCAATAGATACTAATTTATAAGAACATTTGTTTTCTTCCATCTTCCAAATTATTAAAGAGGTAGCCATGATTAAATATTTTTAATATAAAAGGCTTGGTACATACCAGATGCTCAGAAATAGTTGTTTAATTTGTTCAATGAAATCCATGCAAGAGTATGAATGGCTGCATGCAAAAGTAAACACTGTTTTTAATTAACATTTTCTCATTTATTTTCTCCTAGGCCAGTGGTTCCCAATTGAGGGTGATTGAACTCCCCAGGGGACATTTTGGCAATGTCTAGAGACATTTCTTATTGTCACGATTAGTGGGGTTGCTACCAGCATCTACAGGACAGCGCCCCACCAACAAAGAATTATTGAGCCCTAAATGTCAGTAATGCTGAGGTTGAGATATCTTGCCCCAGAATTTTTCAAAGCCAGTACTAAAGACCACAGATAGTAGGGCCACCTTGGTGCTTGTTAAAAAGGCAGAATCCGGCCGGGTGCAGTGGCTCACGCCTGTAATCCCAGCACTTTGGGAGGCCAAGGCGGGTGGATCACAAGGTCAGGAGTTCAAGACCAGCCTGGCCAAGATGGTGAAACCCCATCTCTACTAAAAATCTAAAAATTAGCCAGGCGCGGTGGCAGGCGCCTGTAATCCCAGCTACTCGGGAGGCTGAGGCAGGAGAATCGCTTGAACCCGGGCAGCAGAGGTTGCAGTGAGCTGAGATTGTGCCACTGCACTCCAGCCTGGGCAACAGAGAGAGGCTGTGTCTCAAACAAAAAAAGAAAAAAAAAAAAGGCACATTCCTGGGCTCTACCTTTACTGAACCAGGATGTGTGGGGTGGGGCCAATGAAACTGCATTAACAGCTCCCAGATGATTCTTAAAAACATGAAAGTTTGGGAAACACTGGCAATGGGCAAGGTTAGCTTTATCACCCACTGCCTGCTCGTGGTTCATCACATCATATGTGTGTTAACATAATAACGATTATTAGAGCTGAAAATATTTTATAATAAAAGAAGCATATTTACTCTCCTAGATGTACTTTAGGAGCATATTTGAATAAAATAAATGGCTACTAATTATGTGAGAGAAATATAACTCGAACGTGTAAATGTTACGTGTTCCCGCAGGCCCTATACCATCAAGGGCACCAAATCTTCCATGGAAATTTTTTTGCAGGGAGAGGAAATCAAGATTTCTTTCATTGTGGCCTAAGTGTACATTTTTACTCACATTGCCTCTCCCATGCTGCTGGCCCACTTTAAACTACACCCCTGAGAAAAAGTGGCCTCCAGGGGACCCAAGAAGTAGAATGTTCTTTCTAGAAAAACACACAAAATAAAGAATAGCTTTCTGAGGAAGAAGTTAGCCTAGATACAGGTTCAAAGAAGCTCTTCTCCCTCTCTCCCCAAACTGACCAAAATGAACTAAATCCAGCAAATAATAATGATCTAGCAGTAGACACATGCCCCAAACTTAGAGAACAGTAGAAGCTGAAAAATAGACTTATAAGTGTCTCAGAGAACTGATCTGAAAACAAGAAGGTAGGGGCAAGACAGTGCATCATAAAAGGGAATTTACTATTTCCTCCTCCTAGCAAGGCGAAAGACCAAAAAGTATCAGCTGGGAGTAATTCACAAGTGCTAAATGTGTCCCACAGATAATAAAGGTTGGCTGGAAAATTAAAAAAAAAAAAAAAGTAAGAAAAAGAGGGAAGGCTGGATGCAGTGGCTCACTCTTGTAATCCCAACACTTTGGGAGGCCAAGGTGGGTGGATCACCTGAAGTCAGTAGTTCAAGACCAGCCTGGCCAACGTGATGAAACCCCATCTCTACTGAAAATACAAAAATTACCTGGGTGTGGTGACAGGTGCCTGTAATCCCAGCTACTTGGGAGGCTCAGGCAGGATAATCACTTGAACCCTGGAGGCAGAAGTTGCAGTGAGCTGAGATGAGGCAACTACACTTCAGCCTGGGCGACAGAGTGAGACTTCATCTCTCAAAAAAAAAAAAAAAAAAAAAAAAGAAAGAAAGAAAGAAAAGAAAAAAAGAAAAAGCAGGAAAAGCAAAGAACAACAGAAACAAAAAGACTCACACCAAATGAATAGCTCTATGTCCCTAGGGCTTTCCCACCAAACAGCGGGTGAGCTCACTGAAAAGTTAGCAGTAATCCCAAGCCCAGTGGGATCCTCATGGGATCAGATGCACCACTGAAAATTTCAGAGAATAAACAAACTGGGGGAAATATTTGCAACATATATGACAGTGAGTTACTATTCCTCATATGTGAAGAGTTTTTGCAAATCAATAAGAAAACTGAAGAAAACTACCAACTCAATAGGAAAAAAACAACCTGGGCTGGGTGTGGTGACTCACACCTGTAATCCCAACACTTTGGGAAGCCAAGGTGAGAGGATAACTTGAGCCCAGAAATTTGAGACCAGCCTGGGCAACATGGTGAGACCCCATCTCTACAAAAAATAAAAAAGTTAGTGGGTGTGGTGACATGCTTGTAGTCCCAGCTGCTTGGGAGGCTGAGATGGGAGGATTGCTTGGACCCAGGAGGTCAAGGCTACAATTAGCCATGATCGTGCCACTGCACTCCAGCAGGGTGACAGAGTGAGACACTGTCTCCAAAAAAAAAAAACAACAACAAAAAAACGTAGTTTACAGATAAATAAGTACAACTGACCCTTGAACTTGTGAAGAGATAGTCAAACTCTTCATATTAAAGAAGTGCAAGTGAAATATTGGGCTAATTTTTATTTTTTCTTTTTTTGCCTACAATATGAGTAAATATATAAAATACAAATATATATTTTTGGCAAGGGAATGATGAAAATCAAGTGATTATACTTTATTGATGGGCATACAGATTGATAACAAATTGGTAAATCTGAAAGATAATTTGGTGCTAACTCTAGAGATAGAAAATGTTTATACACTTGAACCTGCAATTCATTTTTGGAATTCAGAAGTTTACAAAATCTCTCAAGTTGGATGAAAAACCAGAGTGGTGGAGAGGAGTCAGTAAACAAGAAATTCCAGATCACGAAGAGGGCCAAAAGAAAATATTTACTATACACTTTTAAAGTTGTTTGAGTGTTATGTTGTGATGTAAACACTTCTTGTAACCCCCTACACTTCTGATAACAGCATTTGTCTGGGGCAGCAAAGGCAAGGAAGGGGTTTGTGTGTGAGTTGGTGTGGGGTGAAGACCAGGCATAGGAGGCAAAATGAATGTAACAGTAGGAATTCAGAGGATGAACTCACGAGGACAGAGGGTAGAAGGATGGTTATCAGCGGCTGGGAAAGGTAGCGGGCAGGCAGGGGAGTAGGGATGATTAATGGATACAAAACCATAGCAAGAATGAATAAGACCTAGTATTTGCTAGCACAACAGGGTGATAATTTAATTTACATTTAAATTAAATTAATTGTCAAAAATACTTTAATTGTACATTTAAAAATAACTAAAACTATAACTGGATTGTTTGTAATACAAAGGAAAAATACTGGGGAGGTGATGGATGCCCTATTTACTCTGATGTGATTATTTGTACATTACATGCCACCTACTATGTACCCACAAAAGTTAAAAAAAAATTTTTTAAAGAATTCGGAAGAAATAGGAAATCAGAACAACAAGTGTCTAGGAGAACTAATCCCAACCCATTGTGCCTCAAGATAAAAATCCATAAAAATAGTGGGGTGAGCATCAGACAACCTCCAATACTATGTTGGTAGGAGTGTAAGCAGGAGGATATGGGATATTTAGTCTACTAATTCCTAGAATCTGCAAAGATCATTTGCTTACTCTAGCTCAACTAGTGGTTTTACACCATCCTTATGGATGATTTGTATGTTTACGGATTTCCAAAGTAAGACATTTCTCAATGATCTCTGGTTCTTACTTAATGGCAAAAAGGTCATCTCTGGATCATCATCCCACTAATTTTTTTATTTTTTGTAGAGACAGGGTCTCACCATGTTGCCCAGGCTGGTCTCAAATTTCTGGGCTCAAGTCATCCTCCCGCCTTGGCTTCCCAAAGTGTTGGGATTACAAGTGTGAGCCACCACACCCAGCCCAGGTTTTTTTTTTCTATTGAGCCAATCATCATTGGCTTTTCTGTAGCAGGCATGATCCATCCATAGACTTTTTTTTTTTTTTTTTTTTTTGAGACGGAGTTTTGTTTTTTTTGCCTAGGCTAGAGTGCAATGACACAATCTTGGCTCACCAAAACCTCCACCTCCTGGATTCAAGCAATTCTCCTCCCTCAGTCTCCTGAGTAGCTGGAATTACAGATATGTTCCACCACGCCCGGCTAATTTTGTATTTTTAGTAGAGACCGGGTTTCTCCATGTTGGTCAGGCTGGTCTCGAACTCCCAACCTCAGGTGATCTGCACGCCTCGGCCTCCCAAAGTGCTGTGATTACAGGCTTGAGCCACCGCATCCGGCTCCCATAAACTATTTTAACCATCAACTTTCGGAATGCATATGATCTAAGACTGGCATATGTTAGTCTATGGATTGTTTGCATTGACTTACAGTTGTGTTTTACATAATTAAAAACACCCTTCTAAACCATCTCTTCTCCAAGGGATTGGCCTCTCCCTAAGATAAGGTGGTCAGCTTTTAAGATGTAAATTAGTGGTTCCCAGGTTGACTTACATTGGGAGTAGCTGGAGAGCAAGAAAAGAAAATTTCCAGATTCCTTTCTCTAGGTGATTCGGAGAGCAGGAATCTGTGTTTGCGTAAGCTTTCCATCTGATTCCATGACAGCCTGGTTTGGGAACCACCGGAGGTGGACACAGTCACCCTTACTTGAAGAAAGGACAGAGAAGCAAACACAGCAACACGGATGGTGTCATAAGAGAACACTTGGCTCTCGGACTGTGTTTACTGTGGTTCTTAGCCTAGTTTGTGGTTCCTGCTTTTCCTTTATTTCCTCTCCGGGGTCTCTGGCTTCCTGTGGCCAAGTAAGTTTCTTTCCTGCCTGTTCCACATTTATTTCCTTTCCCTGCATCCTCACACTTGGCCTCTCCTCTGCCAAACCCTTTAACATAAGGAAATGGTGACCTGATTATATTCACTGCAGCTGCTTGAGGCTCTTTTTAAAAGACATTTAAAAACACCCATAAGAAACATTCCAAAACCCAAGCAACATTTCCCCATGGAATTGTTTACACTGTGTTCCAGACTGTAGCTGGGCTGTGCCTTCTCGACATTGACATAACATTGTACCACCCAAATTGCCCATTGTAATATACATGTAAATGGCACGAGTATACTAATAAAAAAAACACTATTTGAAACTAAAATCGTCAACAACAAAAAGCAGCATGGGAAGACCTGTGTTGGAAAGAGTGAAAAGTGGGTATCTATGTAGGAGAAAGACAGAGTTGGGAAATGAGAAACAGCACAGAGGACAGAGTCCCTTGGTGAGGAAAGCAAGATGGTACCTTGATTCCAGAGGCCTCAAATCTTGTGGAATAATGACAAGAATGTAGCCATGTATTACTTTGATAATAAACAGGAGCAAAGTCCTATGAGATCCAAGTTCTTTGGTTCTTGGCTGAGACTTTTATCTCATTTAGCAACTGAAGCATTTAAAAAATCTAGTAAACACTCCAGAGTTCATGCCGTAATGGAGAGACAGCATACAACAAGGTACTCTTTAAGCATGGCACTGAAAACATAAAATATGCCTAATATACTTGGAATGTACACAGCTTGTTCATAGATAGAATGCTGGAAAACAGTGCCAATAGTGTGGAGTCCCAGAAGACAGCTTTCAGTGAGTCAACCAAGTGAATTTCTTCTCATTAGGGACCTGCATTTTAAATGCAAATCTATTTTTCTTTTCCGGTGGTGCTTAACTTCTCTTCAATTTTAGATAAAACAGTAAATTATTTTTTAAAAATATTTTTTAAAAAATAGGACCGTAACATTTTTCTTTCTTTTTTTTTTTTTTTTTTTTTTTTTTTTTTTGGGGTTTTTTTTT
>NW_020257576.1:22024-36272 GCF_003255815.1 Theropithecus gelada
TTTTTTTTTTTTTTTTTTTTTTTTTTTTGAGACGGAGTCTTACTCTGTCGCCCAGGCTGGAGTGCAGTGGCCGGATCTCAGCTCACTGCAAGCTCCGCCTCCCGGGTTTACGCCATTCTCCTGCCTCAGGCTCCCGAGTAGCTGGGACTACAGGCGCCCACCACCTCGCCCGGCTAGTTTTTTGTATTTTTTAGTAGAGACGGGGTTTCACTGTGTTAGCCAGGATGGTCTCGATCTCCTGACCTCGTGATCCGCCCGTCTCGGCCTCCCAAAGTGCTGGGATTACAGGCTTGAGCCACCGCGCCCGGCCAGGACCGTAACCTTTTTCTAGTAATTTGCAAGTGTTTCCCTCAGAACTTTTAAGCACAGGCTGTTAATTTAAGGGAAGAACCATAAGGATTTTTCAGTCATATTAGGGGCAAAAGGACCAAATCTTGAGATTTTAAATTTTAAGAATTCTGATTCTCTCATAGATGGTCTTTGTGCTAGTCTCTGATTTGCTTGTCAAATGTTTTAGTATTGAGAACTATCCAATGAGAAAATGGACTTTTTCCTTCTAGTATACTGAACAGATTAAATGACTTTCCTAGCGTTAAGAATAAGTTAATTACTTCTCTAAGTAACCATTACAATTATAAGGTGTTAAGATCATTTAAATACGGAGAATAATAATAGCTTCTATAGCATATTAAAAGCCTCTGTTAGACTGGGACCATGGCCAACATAAAATCACTTTAGAAACCACAATAGCTTATGATACAATCAACTAAAGTACCCATACCCATATTGTTTTTGAAGATTTTCCAACTCATTAACACCTTCTTTATAGCTCCCTCTCCCTCTCCTCTCTTCTCCTCTCCTTCCTTCCTTCCTTTGAACTTCCTTTCTTTGTATTCTCCTGTCTTCCTTCTCTCCTTCCTTCATTCCTTCCTTCCCTCCTTCCCTTCCTTTCTTTTCTTTTTAGACTACTGTCTAGTTAATTTTAGGAGCAAGCATTGCAATCTCAAATACCTTGGAAGCCAGACAGATAACATAAATGAGTAAAACTGCCAGGTATCAGAAACAGTTTGTGACTCCTATAAAGGGCTCAGGCATTGAGGAGTCCAAGTGCTGACTGCTAAGTAATTCATAGAGTTGTTGAGATGAGATAGGTGAGCACTTAGATGAGAACTGTGGGTTCAGATAGGTGCTACTGCTGTTGCTGCTGCTACTATGTTTGACTTGGGAATTTTCTTTACATCCTTGGGATGGGTGAAGGCGTATCAAAATGTTAGAGACATGAAAGTTAGAACTAGGAGGAAAGTTACATGTCGGTCAAGCCATTTTTTTCTCATTTTACGGTATAGCAACATGTCAGTAAAAAACAGAGAACCAGAAGACCTGGATTGGAATCCTGACCTGTCACTCACTGGCTGTGTGACCTTAGGAAAATCGCTCAGCCTCACCATCCCTCCCTTCTCATCTCCTCTAGGACATTGTTCCAGCAATTTTATGCTTCCCAAAACATTAATTTTCTTTCACCTTATCAAATATGCTATGATTTCTTCTACCAAAAAAAAATTTTCATGTGCACACAGTTAACAACACTGTACTAAATGAACACTTTAAGAGGGTAGATTGTATATTATGCATTTTCTTCTTAAAATTATTTATTTATTTATTGAGACAGGGTCTCACTCTGCCACCAGGGCTGGAGTGCAGTAGCATGATCATGGCTCACTGCAGCCTCAACTTCCTGGGCTCAAGTGATCCTCCCACCTCAGTCTCCTGAGTAGCTGGGTCTACAGGCATGTGCCAGCATGCCTGGCTAATTTTTATATCTTTTGTAGAGACAAGATTTCCCCATGTTGCACAGGCTGATCTTGAACTCCTGGGCTCAAGCAATTCCCTGCCTTGGCTTCTCAAATTGCTGGGTTACAGAGGTGAGCCGCCACCACACCCGGCCAATGTTATTAGTGTTTTCTATGACAATAATTTTTCTTTTTTTTTTTTTTTTTTGAGATGGAGTTTCACTCTTGTTGCCCAGGCTGGAGTACAGTGGCACGATCTCGGCTCACTGCACCCTCTGCCTCCCAGGTTCAGGCGATTCTTCTGCCTCAGCCTCCCAAGTAGCTGGGATTACAGGCACCCACCACCATGCCTGGATACTTTTTTTGTATTTTTAGTAGAGACGGGGTTTCACCATGTTGGGCAGGCCAGTCTCAAACTCCTGACCTCAGGTCATCCGCCCACCTCGGCCTCCCAAAGTGCTAGGATTACAGGCATGAGCCACTGCGCCTAGTCTATAATTTTTTTTTTTTTTCTTTGAGACGGAGTCATACTCTGTCGCCCAGGCTGGAGTGCAGTGGCGCAATGTCGGCTCACTGCAACCTCCGCCTCCTAGGTTCACGCCATTCTCCTGCCTCAGCCTCCCGAGTAGCTGGGACTATAGGCACTAGCCACTATGCCCGGCTAATTTTTTGTATGCTTTAGTAGAGACGGGGTTTCACTGTGTTAGCCAGGATGGTCTCCATCTCCTGACGTCCTAATCCACCCGCCTCGGCCTCCCAAAGTGTTGGGATTACAGGTGTGAGCCACCGCGCCCGGCTGTCCAGTAATTTTTTTTTAAGAGAAATTCTCTTGATCCTACCACCTCAATTCTCTGTTTCCCCTTAAAGCAAAAGTTCTTAAAAGAGATGTTTTTCACCAAGACACCACTTGTCAAAGTCATCAGTGACCTTGAGGTTGCCAAACCCAGTGGTCATTTCTCCCAACTCACCTGACCTGATCTTTCAGCAGGATTTAACACAGGCCATCAGTCAGTCAGTCACATTTGAACATTTGAACTACTTTCTTCATTTGGCTTCCACAACACTTTCTTGATTCTCCTCAGAGCTCTCTGACCTTTTTTTCTTTCTTTTTTTTTTTTTTAGACAGGGTCACTCTGTCACCCAGGCTGGAGTGCAATGGTACAATCACAACTTACTGCAGCCTTGACCTGCCGGGCTCAAGCAATCCTCCCACCTCAGCCTTGGATGACAGGTGTGTGCTGCCTCACCTGGCTAATTTTTTTATTCTTTGTAGAGAGGGAGGTCTTGCTATGCTGCCCAGGCTAGTCTCAAACTCCTGGGCTCAAGTGATCCTGCCACTTTGAGGACCTCCCAAAGTGCTGGGATTATAGACATGAGCGACTGTGCCCGGTCTCACTGACCATCTTTCTTAGTCCTCTTTTAGGGTTCTTCCTCAGTTTCCAAATCTTTAATTTGGGATGAGCAATAACTTGGGCTTGATCCCTTCTATCCCTCAGGCCATTCTCTCTGTGATCTCATCCAGTCAATGGCTGTGCACAGGTGAATCCCAAATTTATATGTCAGCCTATTTTCTCCATGGAACTCCAGACTCACACTTAACCTCTCCACTGGATGCCTAGAAGGCATTTTTAAATTACAAGTATATTGCAGATTCCTGATTTCCTCTCAAAATCTCCTCCTCCTATAGTCTTGCCCACCTTGTTAAAGACAGGTCATCCTTTTAGCCATAACCACATCACCCCATATTCTACAATATTCTGATTTTTCTCCAGAGCACTAATCACCATCTTTCATATGATAGTATTTACTTGCTTGTTTCTTGTCTGTCTTACCCTACTAATGTGTAATCTACATGAGTACAAGTCCTGGTCTCTTTTATTAATTTCTAGATACCTAGAGCTTGGCATAGAGTAGGTGCTCATTAAATATTTGTTGTTGAAGCTTGGCACGGTGGCTCACGCCTGTAATCCCAGCACTTTGGTAGGCCAAGGTGGGTGGATCACCTGAGGTCGGGAGTTCGAGACCAGTCTGACCAACGTGGAGTAACCCCGTCCCTACTAAAAATACAAAATTAGCTGGGCATGGCGGCGCATGCCTGTAATCCCAGCTACTCGGGAGACTGAGGCAGGAGAATTGCTTGAACCTGGGAGGCAGAGGTTGTGGTGAGCTGAGATCATGCCATTGCACTCCAGCCTGGGCAAGAAGAGTGAAACTCCGTTTCAAAAAAACAAACAAAAAATATTTGTTGAAAAAAAAATGGAAGATCCCCATGTTCATGTAGCTTACATCCTAATATGGCATGGATAATGAGGTAAGATAAAAAATAAGCAAGAGAAGAATGTCATAGGTAGCAGGAAAGAAAATCAAAGGCCAATTGAATTCACTCATGCAGATACATGAAATACATTATGTGTTAGGAGGTGGTAATTGTTATAAAGAAAAATAAAACAGAGTAAAGGGATAGATATTGATGGCAGTAGGAGGTGAGTACTATTTTATATAATGTGGTCAAGAACAGACTCTTTACTGCGGCGACATTTGAGCAGAGATCTGGAGAAAGGAAGGAAGTGAGCCAGGGAGATATCAAGGGGAAAAGCATTCTAGCACAGGGAACAGCAGGTGTGGGGACCCTGAGCAATCATCTTTGGAGCAGCCAGGAGGACTTCAGAGCCGAGAAAGGAGGGGTGAGAGAAGACTGGCAGTGAGCCAGACCATAAGGTCCTTGCAAACCTTGATAAGTACTTTGGATTCTTTATTTTCCTAAATAAGATGAGAAACCACTGCATTATTTCAAGCAGATAAATGACTTGATTTGGTTTAGATGTTTAAAAGATCACTGTGGCTGCTGCTAGGTGGAGTCTGTTACAGAAAGGGAAAGGAGTGGCCAGGAGACCACTTAGAAGCTATTGTAATAATCTGGGCAAGAGATGATAATGGCTGAAAGCAGAATGGTAATGGTGGAGTGGTGACATCAGTGGTGAAATCAGATTCCACACATAACTGTAAGCGGAAGCTGCGCCAGGGACATGACACATGGCACAAAGCATTGGCCTTAGAAGGCATTCAACACATAATTATCAGGTGCATGCCCAAATACTTCTTATTTTCATTACAATAAATTGTTCTTATTAACTAGTTCAAAAAAACTCCCTTGATCAGGGCTTCTAGGAAGTTTCTTTTAAAAAACAAAGTACCAACTCACCAAAGCTATATATATATATATATATAGCACCTTTGGGTAAAGTAGTTCTTAAATTTTAGGCAGAAAAAAATACACTTGTAAAACACTAAACAAACTAGATTTTCCCATAAATCGATTTAGTGTTTCATTTGAAAGGATCACATTGACCCTTAAATTTCTAACATTTACCATCGGCGAATTCAACTGGCCTTTCATTTTTCTCTCCTATTATCTTCGGCATTCTTTTCCCTTTAACTCCGTAATCATAAACACAGCTATTTTCAGACATGTCACTTATACAAAGAATATATGGTGGCTGGGAGTGGTGGCTCACACCTGTAATCCCAGCACTTTGGGAGGCCGAGGCGGGCGGATCACGAGGTCAGGAGTTTGAGACCAGCCTGGCCAACATGGTGAAACCCCATCTCTACTAAAAATACAAAAATTAGCCGGGCATGGTGGTGGGCACCTGTAATCCCAGCTACTCAGGAGGCTGAGGCAGGAGAATCGCTTGAGCCTGGGAAGCAGAGGTTGCAGTGAGCTGAGATCGCGTCACTGCACTCCAGCCTGGGCAACAAAACTCTATCTCAAAAAAAAAAAAAAAAAAGAAAAAGAAAAAGAAAAAAAACAAAGAATATATGGCTTGATAGTTATTGGATTCTCTCCATAGGGAAAGCATCCACTACGGTCTTTTCTATGCTGTGGATCTGAATTCCAAGTAAATGGCTAGTTGTAAAGTTACCTGACTCTGCATTCCCCAAGAAACATGCAAAAGAGGCTGGGTGCGGTGACTCATGCCTGTAATCCCAGCACTTTGGGAGGCCGAGGTGGGTGGATCACCTGAGGTCGGGAGTTTGAGACCAGCCTGAACAACACGGAGAAACCACATTTCTACTAAAACTGCAAAATTAGCCGGGCGTGGTGGCGCATGCGTGTAATCCCAGATACTTGGAAGGCTAAGGCAGGAGAATAGCTTGAGCCCAGGAGGCAGAGGTTGTGGTAAGCCAAGATCACACCATTGCACTCCAGCCTGGGCAACAGGAGCGAAACTCCATCTCAAAAAAACAAAAGAAAATAAAAAAAAAAGAAAAGAAAGAAAGAAACATGCAGAAGAGCACTTAGGGACCACACACAAGAGGTATCCTGGCACTGTGGTTAGGGGACTATGCTAACCACATGAAGAATGCTAGGAATGAAGGCAGAACCCTGTTCTTCCACTGATTCTGAGCAGGACCTTCCACAGGTTACTTTACCTCCCTGTGCCTGAAATTCCTAGTCTTTAAAATAAGAACAAGTGTATAGTATCTATCTCATGGGTTCGTGGAACGCATTGGATAAGTTCATGCTTATAAAGGCCACAGAATATATCTTTTAGATTCTCAACAGCTATGTGCTGCTGTATTAATCTGTGCCAGTCTACTGGTTCACAGCCTGTCCAAAAAACTAGAGTGGTCCTAGATCAGGTCCATTCTTGATTAATTCTTGCTCCCAGGATCATAACTATTTTACTGTCATTACATTTCATTACATTTTATTTAAAATAATTTTTGATTCTAAAAGAAACATTTACTCATTACACAGAGAAGCAATAAACTGTGGACTCTGAAATATTACAAACCTGGAATTGAATTCTGATTCTGCTCTTCCAGAATTTGTGACCTGATGTAGTCTTTACCTTCTCAAAGTGTCGATTTCTTCATCTGCACAATGGGACAAAAAATGGTACCTATCTCATGGTGTCATTTTGAGTGTTAAAGAGAGTAATGCAGGTAAAGTATTTAACACAGTGCCTAGCCCACAGTAAACACTGGGAAAAAGAAAGGGAGTGAAGGGAGAGAAGGAAAGAGAGGAACAGAAAATAGGAAGAAGTCAATGACTGTTATAGGATAGAAAGTTTAGTAAAAGCCACACGAAGGAGAAAGGTTCATTTTAGTAAACTGTCAAATACTTTGGAAAATGCTTAGAAACAGAATGCATATTTTTACTTAAAAGAGAAAAAGATTTGTTGTGTCTTTTGTAATGCCATTTCTCTTAAAAGGGATTTCCTATGTCACTCATGGGATATACTTAATATAAACTTAGAATTTTTTTCATATTTGGGATTTGTTTATATTTTCTTTGTAAGAACCAACTCAAACACACTAAGAATAATAAAAAGAATAATTCTTAGTGGATGAATGTCTATTTCTCAACTTAAATAAGGTTTTGTCTCCAAAATTTCAAAATGACTTATTCACATTAATTTGAAAAGTCAGACCAAAAATTTGACCCTGTTTAAATATGGTATGCCACATATAATACAACATTCAATCAATCAATCAATCAATCAATTTATTTATTTATTTTTAATAGAAATAGGGTCTCCTTCTGTCACCCAGGCTAGAGTGCAGTGGTAGGATTGTGGCTTACTGCAGCCTCATCCTCCCAGGCTCAAGCGATTCTCCCACTTGTCTCCTGAGTAGCTGAGACTACAGGCGCACACCACCACACCTGGCTAGTTTGTTTTTTTCTTTAAGTAGAGATGATGTCTTGCCAAGTTGCCCAGGCTGGTCTCTAACTCCTGAGTTCAAGCAATCCTCCTGCCTCAGCTCCCAAAGTGCTGCGATCATAGGTGTAAGCTACCACGCCTGGCCAATAAGCTGATTTTTTTTTATCCAAAAGTTAACAAAGGCTGTGTTATTAGTGGCATAACACAGACATGCAGACATCTTAGAAAAAACTAAAAGAAGAAACTGTCTTAAGCTCCAGTATGATGGGTGCAGTAGTCTCTTAAGTAATACTGCAGAACACTTGTATCCTTAATTTCTCCAGATTCAAAGAAAGCTCTACTTTTTTTTTTTTTTTTTTTTACTGTAAGCTAAGCTTTCCTTATTTACTGAAAAGGCTGTTCGGTTTTATCATATTCATGAATCACTGCAGGAGAATGATAATGAGAAACGTAATCAGAATGCTAACAGGATGAAGACTCATGGACAAGCCTGAAGAACAACTCATTCTCAAAGATGAAAATCAAATCTTATCCCACTAGGTAAACTCCAGCTCTGCATTGGAAGAATGAATGCAAACAGAACTATATAAAAGCCCCCATATTGATCAGGACTGTGAGGCAAGGAAGACCTTCTTAGCATGTCTCCATACCAGCATCATCTCTTTATTCTCCAAGGTGAAGCACTGTGACATAGTCATGAAGACCTAGTGCTGTCTGGGTGAGACCTAGGCTCCAGCACTCCTTGTCTGTGTGACCCTAGACAAGTTACTTAATCTCTCTGCACCTTGTTTTCTCTGTAAATGAAGATAGCCTAGTACCCACCTCATAGGGTTGTGGTAAGAATTAAATAACAGAATACCCTAAGCACCCAGAGCAGTACCTGACACATGGGAAGTTCTCAATACATGTGAGCTACTATCTCATTCATTTTATTAAATTGAATTTCACTAGAAAATGCATACTGTTGGAGATCAAAACTCATAATCTGGTGGGGAGCAGTGGCTCACACCTGTAACCCAGCACATTGGGAAGCTGAGGTGGGCGGATCAGTTGAGGTCAGGAGTTGGAGACCAGCCTGGCCAACATGGTGAAACCCCGTCTCTACTAAAAATACAAAAATTAGCCAGGCATGGTGGCGCACACCTGTAATCCCAGCTACCCAGGAGGCTGAGACACAAGAAACACTTGAACCTGGGAACCTGGGAGGTGGAGGTTGCAGTGAGCCGAGAAGGCGCCACTGCTCTCCAGCCTGGGCAACAAGGTGAGACCCTATCTCAAAAAACAAAAATAAAACTCACAATCCGTGAGCAGATGGAAAGTATGATGACAGATCCAATACCCTACCCTCTAGCCCAGATCCCTTTGGGAGACGGAGTGGGACCTGCAGCGGCTGGTACCTTTTCCTTTCAGAAACAGACGTAAAAATGCTGAGATAAAATAAATGTCACATCTCCACTGACTCATTTCTGAGGAAGAAGTAGTTGTTGCAATGATAGTAAGCATAAGTGACCTCAGAAGAGACTGGCTCATGGTATGCAGACCTATCAGTGGCCTGCTCTGCTAGCCAATGAATCAAGCATCTTGCAAGGAGCATGTCATCTTTTCACATACAATTTACATGTAGGTCATGATTTTTACCAAGTGTGTTTTTTACTTCTAAGTTTTCACTACAACAAAAAGGGCAAGGGGGCAGGCCATTAGTGAATGGGTAGGAGAAAGAGATGGGAAAGGCATTGGATAATTTATCGAGACAGGAGAACTAGATGCTCACTTCAACAATCTTCAGTATTCATATGATGCAGAAAGATCATTTTTCCCAATGTTAGGGCTCAGAAACCTATATCCCCAAATGTGATGCTTTGATATGCTGAACCTGAGGAAGCCTCAAGGTCTTTCTGACCTCCCCTCACTCCTATCTCTCAATCCTCTGTCTCTCCCCTAAGCACAGGATGAAGTGGTTCTGTGAAGTTCCCTTATCTGCCTAAAATCTTACCCTCCGGAGAAGAAAACAATTACCTCTGGTCTCTTCCTCAAGTTTTCATTAACTGAAACTCATATAGCAGGAAGAAAGACTGAAGTCTGTCAACATATCTGAACAGATTTTGTCACAAATTGTTGTCTGTTCTGTGGGCCCAACAGACTTTGTCCCAGGTCACTGTTTGTTCTTCAAGCCCATTGAATTTCCCTAAAAATCATTTACTGCCCTCCCTGCTTCCTATCTCCACACTTCCTATCTCCATTTCCTTTAAGAAGAAGGAAGTATATAACCATCTGTACCCCATTGTGTGTAATTTTCTCTCTTTGCATACTAGTAAACTTCTATGCCATTTATCCTATTAATCTGTCTAATGTCAATTGATTTTTCAACGAAATTTCAGAGGGCAAAGGGAAAGTTTTCCCTTGGCTCCTACTCTAGGAATCCAACAACTTTTCCTGATAACTACGATCTTGATTTATGAGACCTCTCTGATACCTGACCAGTTGCAGAAGGACAAGGCTTATTGTAAGTGGCCACATGAGTTCTACGCAGGATTTCAGAAATATTTTGCAATCATTCCAAACCCACAGGGACATGAGTGGTAATTTATTCAGACATTAACCGGAGAGACAAACTGGTTCCCTGCCTAAATGGGAACCAGGCTGGCTACCTTCCAGTAGCACTGAAGACCAATAGTTTCCGCCGCTGGGTTCTGTGTTTGGTTTGTGTGGCTTGGTTAAGACCAATAGTTTCTGTCACTGCGTTATGTGTTTGGTTTGTGTGGCTTGATTCTTTCACAAGTCGTAGACTTTGGTACTTGCAAATGAGCCTTGCTGCAAAACTAGTTGGATTGGGACAGATCATTGTTAAGAAAAGAGGCTTATCTGCAATCAGGCTCTGACATACTGAACTGCAACAAGTGACAATTTCTAGAGCTTTAGCATTATTAGTCATTCCCGCTGCTGGAATGTTCAAAATGTGCATAGAAGGAAACAGACAGATGTCCTCAGGAAGCATTTGTGAATGTGTCAGAACTTTTGCTCGGAATATCCATGCCCCTGTCATCTATTTTAGGGTGACCACTCCACTCAGAGATAGGGGATTTTACCAAGTAGGAGTTGGTAAAAGCACAAGAGTATTTCATCAACATTTTAAAAATTGGGATGATGAAGCTATCTGCAGAAAATGAAATTAGGCTAACACTGATATCCCAACTAAAAAGAAGATCCTAGAATAAGGCTTCCAAAAAGTCATGATATACCCAGATTGAGGTAAAGGGTTTGTTGTTGTTGTTGTTCAAAAGAAAAAACAATCAAACAAACAGAGGGTAGTGTTTCTAATAGTTTCACTTCTTAGAGAAACCAATGAGGTACAAATCTTGGCATGAATCAGATTTGGATTCCTAGCAAAGAAGCATATCAACGGATGTCCCTTGATAGGTTATCAGCGTATTATAGGTCCTTAAAGTATACATCTTTCTGGTTTAAAGCTTAATAAAATATATCATCATGTTTAAAATGAAAAAAAGTAAAAAAAAAAAAAAAAAAAGAACCCCAAACCACAAATAATCCCAAAGGACAATAATCAAAACACATTAAGCGGTTCCCTTCATCTCCTTTGCAACACTCCTCTTGCCTAGGGCCACTGGACTTGGCAAATAAAAATACAGAACACCAGTAAAATCTGAATTTCAGGTAAACAACAAATAATTTTTTAATATAAGTATGTCTCATGTAATTTAATTCAAATGGAACCGGGCATCTAACATTTTATCTGGCTAAGCTACCCTTGCCCTGTCCTTGGAGCTCCCCTGCTTTAGCTAATAAAAAAAAAAAAATTTGCATTTATTAAAACCCAAACAGAGAGGCTACAAAGTGTCCTTCCATCTGGGTTCAAAGCCTGGCTCCACCACACACTCACTTTGAGATCTTGGGTAAGTTACTTTACTGTGCCACAGTCATCACATCTGTAGAATAGGATTAATAATAGTTTCTCCTTAGCAGGGTCAGCTGGAGGATTACATGAGATGGTATACGGGTAGCACAGTACTCAGCTCAAAGCAAATGTTCAACCCATGTTAGCTGTTATTGTTGGCAAGAGAACATGGTAAAGAAATAAAACGACAAAGAAGAAGGTACCTGAGATTATTCACTTGCCACGAATATTCCTGATCTATACATAGATTATAGAAAGCTGTCAATGGTTGTGACTTCCTTTCTTTCACATTTATTTTATTTGACAAATAGGGAGTAGCACACAGGAACAATAAATAACCATTAATGATATAGTTTATTACAGTTTACAACAGAGCTCTTCATATTCATTTTCAAGAAAATTCAAGGCAAGGATTCTCAAACGCAAGTATTATAAAAACTGACCCATGTAGTACTGATATGCCTCCTGCCCACCACTGCCAAACCGCCTCTGAGATCCACTACCCTGAAAATTTTCAAGCATTAAAAAAAAAAAAAAAAAAACTTCAAAAATATTTCCTTTGGCAAGGAACCAAATTTAGAGCGATCTTTATGTATGTACACAATGTAGAAAGGTTTTCTGTCCCAAATGTCTCTTTTTTGTCCAGAGTCCCTGCACAAAACAATCCTTTCAATGTCGTCATCACCAAATACAAAGGGCAACTGGCTGGACACCACTGGCAACAAAAGGCCTTCAGCAGAATGTTTTTTTTTAAAGCAAAGGCCAAAGAAAGCTGTAACCTGTGGCCTCTATTCACCACCGGAAGAGTCTAAATGCTTTTCCTCTTTTGTAATAGAGAACATCTGCCCTTCTAGGAGGATAATCTGTCTTCCAACAAGTTTTACGTGTAGGGAAGCAACATCCTTTTTAAAATGTGGCTTTCCCATGTCCTTGAATAGAAATTGTACCCTTTTCAAATGGTTTTACAGCCAGAATCTCTAGCTTGCCTAAGCGGTACCAACCTTGTTTCTTGTTCAAGTGTAAATGAGAAACATTGCATATGTAAATAAGAATATCGAACTTCATTCTGAAGAAAATTCTGCTGTGCTAAAATTTTTTGTAATCCTTTTTGCAAACACTTAGTTTTTAGTCTTACTATATGTGGACAAGAGGGCAAGGTAATGAGAGCATTTAGGATTTAGTTAATGTATTTGATGAAAATGACAGCCAAATCACAATTTTTTTTTTTTTTTGAGACGGAGTTTTGCTCTTGTTGCCCAGGCTGGAGTGCAATGGCACCATCTCGGCTCACAGCAACATCCGCCTCCCAGGTTCAAGCGATTCTTCTGCCTCAGCCTCCCTATTAGCTGGGATTACAGATATGTTCCACCACGCCCGGCTAATTTTGTATTTTTAGTAGAGACAAGGTTTCTCCATGTTAGTCAGGCTGGTCTTGAACTCCTGACCTCAGGTGATAAACCCGCCTCGGCCTCCCAAAGTGCTGGGATTACAGGCGTGAGCCACAGTGCCTGGCCCAAATCACAAAATTTTTATCCTAGAGATATTTCTTTAACATGGATTATTTGATGTCATTTTATCTAGTCATTGGATAAACAAAATTCAAGAAAATGATGCAGAGCCAGGCAGGTGTGGGACTTGCAGCAAGGCATCAGCTGGATAAGGCCAAGACATTTCCAGTATGAGGGCCATGGGGAGTTCACGCCACAGAAGAAGGGAACTTCTGTAACCAGCAATTTCTTTTAAAATCTAGCTTGTAGCAGCTTCCGACTTTATTTCTGAGGAGTAGCCATCTTACTGGCTTTTCTGTTTTTGTTTTTGTTTTTGTTTTTGAGACTGCATCTCACTCTATTGCCCAAGCTGGAGTGCAGTGGTGCGATCTTGGCTCACTGCAACCTCTACCTCCTGGGGTCAAGTGATTCTCATGCCTCAGCCTCCAGAGTGGCTGAGATTACAGGTGGGTGCCACCACACCCAGCTAATTTTTGTATTTTTCGTAGAGACAGGGTTTCACCATGTTACCAAGCCTGGTCTTGAATTCCTGACCTCAAGTGATCCACCTGCCTTGGCCTCTCAAAGTGCTGTGATTACAGTAGTGAGCCACCATGACTGGCCTTACTGGCTTTTTACTATTAACATAATGTATTTAAAATCCCTTTGAGAAGGCAGTTAAATAGTAATACATTTTAGGTGTAAAATGTAACATTTAGGTGGTTGACAGGAGCTGGAGTAGGTGAGAATGGGGGGCTGGTATTTAATGGGTAGAGAATTTCAGTTGAAGAAGATGTTGAAAAAGTTCTGGAGAAGGATGATGATGATGATGATGGTTGCAGAACACTTTGAATGTACCTAACGCCACAGACAGGTACCCTTTAAAAGTGCTTAAAATGTAAATGTTATGTTATATATGTTTTACCACAATAAAAAAAAATAGCATTGATTAGGTTAAAAGAAAAAAGGCTAAGGTGTGAAGGGAAAATAGAAAAGAGAGAGAGAATGGCTGGGTGTGGTGGCTCACACCTGTAATCTCAGCACGTTGGGAGGCTGGGGAAGGAGGATCGCTTGAGCCTAGGAGTTCAAGATTGGCCTGAGCAACATAGGGAGTCCCCCTTCTGTACAAAAAATAAAAATGTAGCCAAGTGTGGTGCTGCACGCCTATAGTCCCAGCTACACAGGAGGCTGAGGTAGGAGGATTGCTTGGGCCCAGCAGGTTGAGGCTGCAGTGAGCCATGATCACACTGTGCTCCAGCCCGGGTGACATAGTGAGACCCTGTCAGAAGGAAAGAGAGAGAGAGAGGGAGGGAGGGAGGGAGGAAAGAAGGAAGGAAGGAAGGAAGGAAGGAAGGAAGGAAGGAAGGAAGGAAGGAAGGAAGGAAGGAA